>NC_048570.1:70280437-70305437 GCF_013265735.2 Oncorhynchus mykiss | reverse complement strand
TATACAACAGTTTGCAAAAACACTACAGTGAATACTATAGTATTTCTTCATGTGGGTTTGTGCACACATACGTGTGTGTGTGTTGTGTGTGTGTGTATGCGTCACTGGATGGGAGAGGCAGTGTTTGTGTGTGTGTGGAGGTTGGACATTGCTGGGGGCTGTAATTGAAATGAATGGTTTCCATGCTGGGCCGCCCGTGGCTAAAGCCTGTTAGCATGCTTGGCTTGGCTGAGCCAGGGCCAGCACCGACACACTGACCCTCTGGAGGAAGGCATCAGCAAGAGGGGGAGGAAAGGAGAGAGGGAGGGCGAGAGGGAGGGAGAGAGTGAGAAAGATCGAGGGAGGGGAAAGAGAGAGAGAGGAAATAGTGAGAAATAGGCAGGTTAGTGTTTTTTGTCATGAATCTTGTTCTGGAGGCAGCTCTGCAGATTGGTCATAACGTCTGATTTTAACCCTAACGTTACCCACACTGCTAACCCTAATGCCTAACATGCTGACCAAACCAGCTCCACGTGTGCGTCCGTGTGCACCATCGTGCGCATGTTGATTTTGTCTATCCCCACCTACCAGACGCATTCATGACATGCAGTTTAAAATACCAAAACCAACTGTGAATCATTTATATTCATTGGGGGACAGGTTGAAAAACAAACATCCATGGACATTTAGCTAGCTTGCTGTTGCTAGCTAGTTTGTCCTGGGAGATAAACATTGGCTTGTTATTTTAACTGAAATGCATATGGTCCTTTTATTTGCTGGATCTTTGTAGAATCTGAACCCATTTTGACAGTGAAGTGTTTTCATGGATGCCAAGGCTTCCCCCCAAATGTTTTTGTTCTGTTGTTGTCCTCCGGTGGCCAACTAGCTACAATTGTCAGTTTCCTAAATTAGCCATGGTTGGAGATATGAATTTGGACTTGTGGTTTTACTTAATTATCCATACTGACCAATGATTATAACGGCAATTCTGATCCAACCATTAATTCAAACATTGTTGTTGTGCCCCTGGCCAGAGAGGATGGATGTTCAATATGTAGCTAGATGTAAAAGGCTAATGTTAACTAGCTAACGTTGCCCATGAATGGAAGTTAGGCTAGCGAGCAAGCGTTTTAGGCAGGGAGCCTAGGACAACAACAAATAAAAGTGTGTACTGCATGACAGACCGTTGCATCAACATGAAAGAGAGGAGGATGGCATTGGCGTTTCCCTGAGTAAAAAAAATATATATATACTTGCACGAACACACACACACACACCCACACACACACACACACACACACACACACACACACACACACACACACACACACACACACACACACACATACACAGAGAAATCAGAACCATGGACAGCCACTCAGGGCCGGTGTTGTGGGCCGTACCTCCTTGCCCGTCCAAATAAAATATTGAAATATTGATCATTTATTTGACTGAGATGTGCACCGACAGCAAAACGCATCAATCTCAGATAAAGCATCCGAGTGAAACAGAGCCCCTCTGTCTCAGTATGTGTAGACCATGTATCTGATGCTGTCTGGACCAACAGGCATGTCATACTATTTCTGTCCAGACAGCATCAGACACATGGGCTACATATAGAGGGAGCTGTTTTGCTCGCTGGCCAAGTTTCAGCAGAGAGGCCTCACTCGCCAGAATCTGTCCAGTGTTAGGCCAGTGTGTTTCTATGAGAATAATATGCAGACCTAAGCTTGTCGCCTGCCTTCCCGCCTTTGGGACAAAGAGTCCCATTGTTAGGGCAGAGGTTTCAGCCTCTTGCGAATTGGAAAGGAAAGTTTCAGTGCACAGTGCACTGCTAGGATGCTGTGTTGCCCTGAAGTTTCGCCAAAATAATATATAATTATTCCTGTCTAAATAAAATAATTCAAAATCTCCAGGGAGCATGACTTAGCCACAGAGATCATTCGCTTCTTTAAAAAAAATGGTGTTTGAGAAGCCCGTATTTTGGGTAGTGGTAATACGGTAGGTCTAGCTGATTGAGTTGCAGCTGTCAGTGAAAAGCGTCGATAATATACTGAACAAAAATATAAATGCAACAGAAATCTTGCTTGCTTCTAGGTGACCAAATACTTATTTTCCACCATAATTTGCAAATAAATTCATAAAAAATCCTACAATGTGATTTTCTGGATTTTTTTTTCTCATTTTGTCTGTCATAGTTGAAGTGTACCTATAATGAAAATTACAGGCCTCTCTCATCTTTTTAAGTGGGAGAACTTGCACAATTGGTGGCTGACTAAATACTTTTTTGCCCCACTGTATGTCTGTAATATGTGAATTCCATAGATTAGGGCCTAATACATTTATTTAAATTGACTGATTTCCTTATATGAACTGTAACTCAGTAAAATCGCAGAATTTTTGGGGACTTATATTCAGTATATGCGTGTAGATAATGTGTCTTGAGTATAAAAAATGTTGCATCAAGAAGAAGGGGAGGGGTGTGTGGTGAAGGTATGGTGCGTCTCTCTCCAGAATACATACATATGTAGGAAAGTGAATGATGGAAGTGAATGAAAAATCTTTCCAACACTTCTGGCCTCGATAATCACCAAGCCTCGGTGTGATAGAGCTAAATATCATGATCTGATGATCCCATATATCCAGTGGAAACGTCATAAAAAACGGCTTTCTGTCCCGAGCTCACTGGCGCGGGAAACTCTGAGGGCCCGGAATAGGCTAGTTGATACAATGTTGCAAGTTCGTGAGCGACGACTTCCGGGCCGGACCATGTGATGATTTGATACAATGTTGAACTTCACTAGCGATTGCGCAAGTCAAGACAGATAGAAAGGGAGGCAGACAGGTGGAGTAGAGAGATGAATGCAAATGAAATAACCAGAATTTCCATCAGGATATTTTCTACTGCTTTTATTTGTCTGCTTTAGGCCGATGTATTTTACTTAGTTGATGATGGAAGTTCTTGGCCTACTGCAGCATTTGCATACATTTGCATACAGGCCATCTCTGAGCATACAGGCCATCTCTGAGTTCTACGCACCCATTTCTTTACCCGCCAATAGATCACAGTGTATCAATGTGTCCGTGTGGCAGAGGCTAGTGCTCTTACCTTAGTTACATTTTAACCTTTAGATTGTATCATTTTACTTCAGATTTTATGATTAACCATGGGACAATGACTAACCTGCACGCAGATCGGTAGAAATGGTAAGATAAGTTGTAAGCTTGCCAAAACTTGAAACTCACGAGCTTCCTGTGGTCTTTACTATAGCAACAAAACTGTGAACACGCAAGCCCATCCACACATAGGAGGTCCAGTGAAACAACAGGCCTGCCTGTTGAAACCAAATGCCGTCCGACTGATTAGTTCTGGCACCGGGTCTGCAGCCACACCATATTTAGCTTACTCTGACTGGACTAAATACTTTTGGGTATCTTTTAGTTGTCACTGTAGTAGACAAAGCAGAGGTTATTAGATGATGTTGAAACGTTGAAGTTGAAATGGTGCTGGAATGGTGGAGGCAGCTCCTGTTTTCTTTGGGACTTGCGGTAACTCTCTGTGGTTCTCAATCAATAGTTGTTTAGTAGTCCGAAAATGTGGGAAACATTACCTTGCTTGACCGTGCTGTAGGTCATGTAACTGTTTGTTACATGCCATACGTTTTGTGTATTTCACCAGACAGAGGTTGCTCTCCTGTGTTGTGATTAAATAAAGGTGTGGTTGAATTTATTTTGCCACTGTGTCTTCTTATTGTCTCAGACGTAGGCCTATATATCACGGTGGCAAGGAATATGAACTAACAGGTTATAGAGGAAACAACACAATTATCACAATGCAAAGGTTGTTATATGGCTTTAACTTCTGGATTGACTTCCCGGTGATTTTACCCACTCGCCACTACTGCATGTTGAGTCACACAACATCGTTTGTTCTCCAACAATTAATCGACAGATAAAAGGGGAAACCAAGTTAGATTTGAGTTACTTTTCTTTGATTAATCTCTCATTCATTCTTCTTCATCTTCTTCTTCTTGTGTTTTTATATGGCGGTTGGCAACCAACTTTAAGGTGCATTACCACCCACTGGACTGGAGTGTGGACCGTGTTCATCTTTCAATCACCCACGTGGGTATTTGCTCGTAAAAACCAATGAGTAGATAGGAGAGGCGGGACTTGCAGCGCGTCAGGTGTCTAAAATAGAACCAAGATCTAATTTAGCTCCTCGTTATGCAGACGCCCGTTGACACGTGCGAGCAGTTTAGATGAGATGATTGAATTATGTGTAAATGTATTTTGCAATGCAGGAGGTCTCCTCAACATGTAGCCATAACCTTAAACTAAGACCAAAAAGCACATTTGTGTTTTCAATACTTTTTATAGTATAGCCTCCAGGACAAGACTCATGACAATAAATGTCAACCTGCGAGAAATAGAGAGAGAAAGAGCAAGCGAGCGAGCGAGAAAGAAAGCGAATAAGAGCGAGAGACAGAGCGGTGCGGTCCCACACTGGGAGAGCAGGAGGAGCCAGGAGCGAGAGAGAGCAGGAGGAGCCAGGAGAGAGAGAGAGCAGGAGGAGCCAGGAGAGAGAGAGAGCAGGAGGAGCCAGGAGAGAGAGAGAGCAGGAGGAGCCAGGAGAGATCCAATTCCCCAGGACAGGTGGCATAGGCATGGCACCACTCCCAACCTGGCACACACACACACACACACACACACTGAGAGACACACTCTGCGATGCACAGAAGCACACACATACATACTCCTGCTCTTGACCCTGTTGTTCTCCCACCATAGTGTAACAGAGAGAGAGACCATTCCCTCCTGACTCAGCCCTGTGTAGAGGGGACTGGTTAGTTCTCCCTCTGCAGGCTGGGTTGGAATGGGGGGTGGGCAGCTAGGCAGGTGGGGCTCTCCATGTAGCCTGGCCCCTGCTAGAGGCCACCTGGTTCAAGCACAGACACACACACACACACACACACACACACACACACACACACACCCCACTGCCCTGTGAACCACAGTCTGACCACAGCCATCACCACCACTACGCATGGTAATTAATCACAGCGTGAAACACACACACTCACGTCGAGACAAAAACACACACACTATCACTCACTCACAGACAGACAAACACAAAGAGACACACTATTGGATAGATGAAAGTAAGGGAACACAGATACAGCATGCTGCCAGAACACTGTCCCACTTTAGAATCAGAGTGTCCTATTTGGTTCTGATGGCTGCCCAGCCTGCTGGCTCCTCTCCGCTCTACTCCCTCTGATACGCAGGTTACACTGCCGCCCACTTCCTGGTCTATCCCAGGGAGGAGAAAACACTCCCAACACCCTGCCTGTCTATGGAAGCACATCTCGTCCAGCGGAAGTGTTACTATCGTCATATATATGATCAAACAACAGATGTTTACAACCCATTCATTATATGTCCTATGTAAGAGTTGTACCCATTACTTTGGTGTCACAGGCACCCAGCTTCAACTGACTGAGCCGTTACCCTGGAAACTCACACCATCTACCGATTCAACCGACTGAGCCGTTACCCTGGAAACTCACACCATCTACAGATTCAACCGACTGAGCCGTTACCCCGGAAACTCACACCATCTACAGATTCAACCGACTGAGCCGTTACCCCGGAAACTCACACCATCTACAGATTCAACCGACTGAGCCGCTACCCCGGAAACTCACACCATCTACAGATTTAACCGACTGAGCCGTTACCCTGGAAACTCACACCATCTACAGATTCCTATATATGGGATAGTTCATAGCAGTAGACTGAAGGAGAAAAAATACGACTGCAAGCTTAGATGGCAAAGTTTGGAAACCTTATTGGGTTGTAAACGTCTCTATGATGGAGAGAGGGAATGTTTGGGATGAAAAATAAAGTAGTGGGAGAGATGGATAGGGAAGGAGAGAGAGACATTGATAAGGAGAGAGAGAGAGAGGCAGGAGAAGAGAGGACAGTTACGGAAGAGGACTGGGAGAGGTGTGACTGTTCTTTAAACTGATTTGGGCCCAACACTCAGAGCCCCCCAGAGCTTTGAACATGCCTCGGGACTTCTCCCATAATCTTCTCTGTTCCAGGTAAACAGCTTTCTCCCTAAAAAAAAAACAGACCCATCTCTCTCCAGTCTCTCTTCAACATCCTTCAAAGGCACTGTGATGCATATGTATTCTAGGCTGTGTGTGTAGTCCCAGTTAGGTAATGCTGCTTCCTGATGCATGAAAACTGTCCTGTAATTGGAGGGAATTATGCTGGTATTGTTTGTTGGTCTGTGTTTGTTGAAGTGCTAATCAAACATTAGGCTGTTTGTGATTTATCTCTCTGTCTCGCCCTCCCTCTCTCTCTCTCTCTCTCTCTCTCTCTCTCTCTCTCTCGCTCTCTCTCTCTCTGTCTCGCCCTCTCTCTCTCTCTCTCTCTCTCTCTGTCTCTCTCTCTCTCTCACCCTCTCTCTCTCTCTGTCTCTCTGTCTCACCCTCTCGCTCTCTCTCTCTCACTCTCTCTCTCTGTCTCACCCTCTCTCTCTCTCTCTCTCTCTCTCGCTCTCTTTCTCTCTCTCTGTCTCGCCACCTCTCTCTCTCTCTCTCTCGCTCTCTCTCTCTCTCTCTCTCTGTCTCTCTTACTCTCTCTCTCTCTATCTCTCTCTCTCTCTCTCTTTCTCTCTCTATTTGAGAGGGTATTTTGTCTGACCATGCCTCAATCTTGCTACAGTACCTCCACTCTCTCTCTTTCTCCCTTATTTCTTCTTTGTGTTTCCTTCTTCTCGTTTGTCTTTTGACTCACATCATTATTGTATCCATACAAGTATAAGTACAAGGTTCCTGTATGTGTATACATTAGATGTACATCTATCTCTTCCATGTATTTCCAGGGTCTCAATAGGACAGCTATGAACTGTACTATAGCTCTGGTTCTCTTCCCCAGTCTGTGTTGTGTTTAACTCACAGTCTATAGTCAGGAGAGTACACTCCTCTGTTTACACTTCATCACAGGCACTTAAACACTGTCTTCACCTCTCTCTCTCTCTCTCTCTCTCTCTCTCTCTTCTACTTCCCTCTTTAATCTCTCCCTCCTTTTGTTTTCTTTTGTCGCTCCACTCCATTTAGTCATTAGGTCTGCTCTCTCATCTGCATAAGCTGTGTGTGTGTGTGTGTGTGTGTGTGTGTGTGCGTGCGTGCGCGTGCGTGCGTGCGTGCGTGTGTGGCGGGTTGGGTTGATGTCACTGCTCGCTCCTCATGTTTATTAAATAATCTCTGGGTTTTTGTGTCAGCCCTCAGCCTGCCCTCTTTCACTCTCTATCTCTCTCTCGCCTTTATTCTCCTCTGTTCTGCCTTTGCTGCCTCTCTATTGCTCGTTCTCTTGTTCGCTCTCTGCTCTCTCTCTATTCCACCTCTCTCCTTTTCTCTTCCCACTGGCTTCTCTCTTTTTCTCCATCTTTCTCTCCATCCTTCTCTCTTTCTCTCTCCCCCTGGCCTATCCCTCTATTTCCCCCCTCCGCTGTCCTCTGCTGAGATATTAAAGACTGTTTCTGTCTGCCGTCACTCTTCATAAGCGGCGTCGGGCTGAATATGTCGTCGCGCCCCCCCCCCCATCCCTGTGTGAGTGCCTCTGAATGCCCTGGCGTACTCTCTCTCTCTGCGAGCCCCACTTAGAATGGAAATGAAGGGACTCCATAATGAGTTCCACTCACCCAGGGTTCCCGACCCCAGCACCATGAGCCAGCTAAGAGAAGAGAATCAGAGAGAGAGAGAGAGAGAGAAATGGGTAGAGAGAGAGAGAGGGAGAGAGTGAGGAAAGAGGGATGGATAGAGAAAGAGGCAGAGAGAGAGGGAGAAAAGAGGGATGGATAGAGAAAGAGGCAGAGAGAGAGGGAGAAAAGAGGGATGGATAGAGAAAGAGGCAGAGAGAGAGGGAGAAAAGAGGATGGATAGAGAAAGAGGCAGAGAGAGAGGGAGAAAAGAGGGATGGATAGAGAAAGAGGCAGAGAGAGAGGGAGAAAAGAGGGATGGATAGAGAAAGAGGCAGAGAGAGAGGGAGAAAAGAGGGATGGATAGAGAAAGAGGCAGAGAGAGAGGGAGAAAAGAGGGATGGATAGAGAAAGAGGCAGAGAGAGAGGGAGAAAAGAGGGATGGATAGAGAAAGAGGCAGAGAGAGAGGGAGAAAAGAGGGATGGATAGAGAAAGAGGCAGAGAGAGAGGGGGAAAGAGGGATGGATAGAGAAAGAGGCAGAGAGAGAGGGAGAAAAGAGGGATGGATAGAGAAAGAGGCAGAGAGAGAGGGAGAAAAGAGGGATGGATAAGAGAAAGAGGCAGAGAGAGAGGGAGAAAAGAGGGATGGATAGAGAAAGAGGCAGAGAGAGAGGGAGAAAAGAGGGATGGCTAGAGAAAGAGGCAGAGAGAGAGGGAGAAAAGAGGGATGGATAGAGAAAGAGGCAGAGAGAGAGAGGGAGAAAAGAGGGATGGATAGAGAAAGAGGCAGAGAGAGAGGGAGAAAAGTGGGATGGATAGAGAAAGAGGCAGAGAGAGAGGGAGAAAAGAGGGATGGATAGAGAAAGAGGCAGAGAGAGAGGGAGAAAAGAGGGATGGATAGAGAAAGAGGCAGAGAGAGAGGGAGAAAAGAGGGATGGATAGAGAAAGAGGCAGAGAGAGAGGGAGGAAAGAGGGATGGATAGAGAAAGAGGCAGAGAGAGAGGGAGAAAAGAGGGATGGATAGAGAAAGAGGCAGAGAGAGAGGGAGAAAAGAGGGATGGATAGAGAAAGAGGCAGAGAGAGAGGGAGGAAAGAGGGATGGATAGAGAAAGAGGCAGAGAGAGAGGGAGAAAAGAGGGATGGATAGAGAAAGAGGCAGAGAGAGAGGGAGGAAAGAGGGATGATAGAGAAAGAGGCAGAGAGAGAGGGAGAAAAGAGGGATGGATAGAGAAAGAGGCAGAGAGAGAGGGAGAAAAGAGGGATGGATAGAGAAAGAGGCAGAGAGAGAGGGAGGAAAGAGGGATGGATAGAGAAAGAGGCAGAGAGAGAGGGAGAAAAGAGGGATGGCGGGAGGACAAGGCTGTGAAAAAAATAAATAATAATAATTCTCCCCCTCTTCAGTGACAGGTTTCCAAGCGGCTGCAATGTAAAGCTGGCCTTTCTGTTGGCTCAGCCCGTAAGGAACTTTGGGTATTGTCACACGTGAGGATGGTAGAGGGAGGGAGGGAGGGAGGTCAATGTAGAGGAGAGCAGAGAGAGCCAGAGACTCATCATGGGAATGAGAGAGTGCGTGAGAGAGGGGGCTTTTTTTATAGGCCTATAGGCCTATATATTTGATAGTATATACAGTATATTACATATAGCTGTTGTGGCTATATCACCTCTATTTGAATGTAGCGAGGATGATGACCCTGATGACCATGATGATGGTGATCAAGGCTTTGCAGAAGGGCAAAACAGTGCTAGCTACCTCCAGCTGTATCATAACCATTAGCATTTTCTCTTGGTCTTCTCACTGCTGTCTCCGTCTATCTCTGTGTATCTGTGTGTGAGATGCTAATACCTGTCAGATGTAAAGCAGTAACATGTCAGTGCCAGCTAGCTAGCTGGCATCAAGCAGGGCTTGGACAGTCACAGTAGTGGCACACTGCTTTAGACTAATGATATGTCTCAGGTAATAACCTCCATGTCACTCAGCTACAATACACACTGTGGGAGGAGGGGGAGAGAGGAGAAGAGAGAGAGGGGATATCACGGCTAAATGACTCATACCAGGGATTATTTACAACCACAATCTCCCTTTAAATGAGTGAGCTTCACAACATGGATATCAATATGTTGCCATGTTAAATCAGTTGGCGCCACAACACGGACCTCAATGTAGCTTCTACATGCTAAATGGGTTAGCGCCACAACATGGACCTCAATGTAGCTTCTACATGCTAAATGGGTTAGCGCCACAACATGGACCTCAATGTAGCTTCTACATGCTAAATGGGTTAGCGCCACAACACGAACCTCAATGTAGCTTCTACATGCTTAATGGGTTAGCGCCAGAACACGGACCTCAATGTAGCTTCTACATGCTAAATGGGTTAGCCCCACAACACGGACCTCAATGTAGCTTCTACATGCTAAATGGGTTAGCGCCAGAACACGGACCTCAATGTAGCTTCTACATGCTAAATGGGTTAGCGCCACAACACGGACCTCAATGTAGCTTCTACATGCTAAATGGGTTAGCGCCAGAACACGGACCTCAATGTAGTGTGTGTGTGTGTGTGTGTGTGTGTAAGAGAGAAAGAGAGAGGGATGAAAGAAGATTGTGTGTGTTTGTCAGGGTTTTTGTACACAATGTCAGGCTGTCTGTGCGTCGGCAGATGCCTCTCTGGGCGTCAAGCCCAGGAATAGTGTGTGTGTGTGTGTGTGTGTGTGTGTGTGTGTGTGTGTGTGTGTGTGTGTGTGTGTGTGTGTGTGTGTGTGTGTGTGTGTGTGTGTGTGTGTGTGTGTGTGTGTGTGTGTGTGTGTGTGTGTGTGTGTGTGTGTGTGTGTGTGTGTGTGTGTGGAGGGTAGTGGCTGACTCTACACGGCCTCTGACCCTGCTGGGCAGCACAAGTCCTCCTCTGTTTCTCTTCACACTGATTAGAGGGTCAGTGCTCGGCCCTCGGAGCCGTCACACACACTCACACACCAAACACACACACTGCTCTGCCATCAGCACAATGCAGAAGGAGAGGACATTCTCCACCGCCTGAGAGAGCGAAAGAGAGGAGGGAGAAGTGGAGAGAGAGAGAAAGAGAGGAGGGGGAGGGAGAAGTGGAGAGAGAGAGAGAAAGAGAGGAGGGAGAGAGAGAGAGAGAGAGAGAGATAGAAAGAGAGGAGGGGGGAGGGAGAAGTGGAGAGAGAGAGAAAAGAGAGGAGGGGGGAGGGAGAAGTGGAGAGAGAGAGAGAGAGGAGGGGGAGGGAGAAGTAGAGAGAGAGAGAGAAAGAGAAAGAGAGGAGGGGGAGGGAGAAGTGGAGAGAGAGAGAGAGAAAGAGAGAGAGAGATAGAGATATTTTATTGTTATTATTTTTGTATTATTATTTACTACCATTTTATATTATTATTTAGTTACAATGTATATTGTATACATTGTTGCTTTGGCAATATTGACACAATGTTTTTCATGCCAATAAAGCAGCTTGAATTTGAATTTGAATTAGAGAGAGAGAGAGAGAGAGAGAGAGAGAGAGAGAAAGAGAGGAGGGGGAGGGAGAAGTGGAGAGAGAGAGAGGAGGGGGAGGGAGAATTGGAGAGAAAGATAGAAGGGGGAGGGAGAAGTGGAAAGAGAGAGAAGAACAATAAGCGTGGACAGATATATTATACATGTGGACAATAGAGCGAGAAATAAAGACGATAGCTGAAAACTGAAAGGAGAAGAGAGATGTAGAAGGACGAGATGGGGAGAGAGCAGACAGAGAAGATGCAATAAATGAAGGATGGAATGAGAGATATGGTTAGAGAGACAGAGAGAGGGAAAGAGGGAGAGAAAAAAGGTAAAGGAGAGGAATGGATGGATTTGGAGAGAGATTAAAAAGTTTAGAGAGGAGAGCTCTTTCTGAAATGTTGCCCTCTCCTCTCCTCCCTCCGTCAGGCTGATTTGTTCAGCACTCGTTTATTTTTTCTGAGGGAGCAGTTCTTCTCACCATCCCTCCCTCTCTCCCTCCTCCGTCTCCCTCTCTAAAAAGAAGAGCAGAAAGGGGGGCGGTAGAGAAACAACTGGAAAGAAGAGCCAGTGTTTGAGAGCGAGATGTGTGTATGTCTGAATGTGGGGGGGTTGTAACCCTTGAGGCGGTGTCCCTGGCATTTGACTAAGCCCTTAGGAGGTACTAGAGCTTTGTGGTGTGTGTGTGCGCTGATGTGTGTATGTGGTGTGTGTGGGTCTGTGGGTGCCTGTGAGTGGGTGTGTTTGTAAATATCTTGTGTGTGTGTGTGTGTGTGTGTGTGTGTGTGTGTGTGTGTGTGTGTGTGTGTGTGTGTGTGTGTGTGTGTGTGTGTGTGTGTGTGTGTGTGTGTGTGTGTGTGTGTGTGTGTGCGTGTGGTGCTGACCCGTGTAAAGAGACAGTGTGTGTACAGGATACATAATGGCTGCCCTGCCTGCCTGCTGCACACCAGGCTGCTGCCGAGAACTAAGCGCTGCAAGGAATTCCCGCCTAACATCCCTGACTCTCTCTCTCTCTGTTTGTGTCTGTGTGCGTGTAACATCCCTGATTCTCTCTCTCTCTCTGTGTGTGTGTGTGTGTGTGTGTGTGTGTGTGTGTGTGTGTGTGTGTGTGTGTGTGTGTGTGTGTGTGTGTGTGTGTGTGTGTGTGTGTGTGTAACATCCCTGACTGTTCCCAGAGCAAGCTCCCAACGGGCAGGATGAGCAGCCCACTCTCTTCTCCTTTCCCCTCCTCTCCTCCTCTCCCCTCATCTCCTCTTCTCTCATTTTCTCCCCTCCACATGGATTTAACCACTACACACACCCTGCAGTCCTCCCTCCATTCTACTCTCTCCTCTTCTCTCATTTTCTCCCCTCCACATGGATTTAACCACTACACACACCCTGCAGTCCTCCCTCCATTCTACTCTCTCCTCTTCACCTCATTTTCTCCCCTCCACATGGATTTACCACTACACACACCCTGCAGTCCTCCCTCCATTCTACTCTCTCCTCTTCACCTCATTTTCTCCCCTCCACATGGATTTACCACTACACACACCCTGCAGTCCTCCCTCCATTCTACTCTCTCCTCTTCACCTCATTTTCTCCCCTCCACATGGATTTACCACTACACACACCCTGCAGTCCTCCCTCCATTCTACTCTCTCCTCTTCACCTCATTTTCTCCCCTCCACATGGATTTAACCACTACACACACCCTGCAGTCCTCCCTCCATTCTACTCTCTCCTCTTCACCTCATTTTCTCCCCTCCACATGGATTTAACCACTACACACACCCTGCAGTCCTCCCTCCATTCTACTCTCTCCTCTTCTCTTTTTTTCCTCACGTCTCTCCTTTTTAATTTTCCTCTCTTTTTTCTTTCTTTCCAACTGACTTTCTCTCCTCCTCCTCCCTCTCTCTCCATCTAGCCCTCTTTTTATATCCTCCCTCTTTTTCTACCCCCCCTCCCTCCCATCTTCCTACCTCCCTCCCTCCCCCTTCCTACCTCCCTCCCTCCCCCCTTCCTACCTCCCTCCCTCCCCCTTCCTACCTCCCTCCCTCTCCCCTTCCTCCCTCCCTCCCTCTCCCCTTCCTACCTCCCTCCCCCCTTCCTACCCCCCCCCCCTTCCTACCTCCCTCCCTCTCCCCTTCCTACCTCCCTCCCTCCCCCCTTCCTACCTCCCTCCCTCTCCCCTTCCTACCTCCCTCCCTCCCCCTTCCTACCTCCCTCCCTCCCCCCTTCCTACCTCCCTCCCTCCCCCCTTCCTACCTCCCTCCCTCTCCCCTTCCTACCTCCCTCCCTCTCCCCTTCCTACCTCCCCTTCCTACCTCCCTCCCTCTCCCCTTCCTACCTCCCTCCCTCTCCCCTTCCTACCTCCCTCCCTCTCCCCTTCCTACCTCCCTCCCTCTCCCCTTCCTACCTCCCTCCCTCTCCCCTTCCTACCTCCCCTTCCTACCTCCCTCCCTCTCCCCTTCCTACCTCCCTCCCTCTCCCCTTCCTACCTCCCTCCCTCTCCCCTTCCTTCTTCCCACCCCCTCCCTCCCTCCCCCTCCCTCTGGAATGAAAATGTCATTTGTTTCCTCAACAGCTCCAGGCAGACACAGCCAGAGACCTCCACCTGTTAGACACTGATAGCAGCCACTCACACACACACACACACACACACACACACATTTGACCCAGTTTTTCATGCATCCTGCCGAGGTTGTGTCTAAAGCTGACAGTAACATTTACTTCCTGTGTCTTTTTGTGCTGGTGTTATTTTAGACAGAGAAATGGAGGAACAAAGAGAGACAGAGCGAGATAGAGAGCAGGGGAGAGAAAGGGGGTGGGGTAGAGAGAGAGATAAAGAAAGAAATAAAGAGAAAGAGAAAGAGAGAGGGGGGGTGGGGTAGAGAGAGAGAAAGAAAGAAATAAAGAGAAAGAGAGAGAGAGGGGGTGGGGTAGAGAGAGAGAGAAAGAAATAAAGAAATAGGGAGAGGGAGAGAAAAATTCTAGAGTGAGAAAGAGGTTGTTTGTGCTGACCTTGATTGTCTGTTCCCAAGGCCATTCTGAGCTCCAGTCATGTTTGACCTCCTGACCTCGTGACTATGGCAGTTGTGGAGTACAGGTGGAGCCTCCAGCAGGGTCAAAGGTCAGGTGGAGATCTGACCTAACTCACAGACGAGCTGAAATAGGGCCACAGGGGTCGACCTCGCTCTCATACACACTCCATGCACACAAACACACACACACACACAAACACACACACACACACACACACACACACACACACACACACACACACACACTTGTCCAAAAGAAAAACACTCATTCAGGCAGAAACTAAAACTCAGTTTTACATATAGACAAACATAAAAGCACATCCCATAACCGATTAAACCTAAGGCTATGAACACATTCTCATACAATTCAAAAAGGAGCTCTTGTAGTACAGTATCTGTTTCAGAGAGATAGACAGGAGAAAGAGGAAGACCTTACTAGTAAATCATTCAAATAGCAGATTCTTGCCCTCTAGTGCCACTGGGTAGTATGTCAGCTATACCCTGGGGGAGGAGGGGGTCCGGGGTCGGAGGGGTTGGAGGGCAAGAGGGGGTTGGAATTTAGAGGTGTCAGTCTGTCTGGGCTGTAAGTGGGTGGGGAGTGTGTGTGTGTGTGTGTGTGTGTGTGTGTGTGTGTGTGTGTGTGTGTGTGTGTGTGTGTGTGTGTGTGTGTGTGTGTGTGTGTGTGTGTGTGTGTGTGTAAGAGGGGTTTGTTGTACCTGGCAGACAGAGAGGCTAAAGAATGCAGCTTCTATGTTCTCCCTCTGTCCTTCTGTAAACAACAGAGGAGAGAAAGAATAAGACAGAGGAAGGGAAAGGGGGAGGGGATAGGCTGGTTGAGTGAGGTAGTGTGTGTGTGTGATGGAGGGAGGGAGGGAGGGGTTCTCTATTGTGATGGTCCAGGTCAGTGGGATCTATGCATTGAGGAGTGAAAAGAGGACCCAATTAGTTGACTTGGTCGAGCAAGCCAGAACACTGTGTGGGTGTGTGTGTGTGTTGGTGCGTGTGTGTCTACACTTTGTGTGTAGGAGGCTGGTGGGGCACTTGAACTGTCGCCATGGAGCTGTAATTATCAGGCAGGGGTGAAAGGTCAGCCACAACTCTGCTGCCCCCTGACAGGACCCCTCTCAAGTGCGGGGGAGGAGAGGAGGAGTGGAGGGAGGGAGAGCATTTGAGAGAAGACAGAGGAGGAGAGAAGGAGTGGAGGGAGGGAGAGGGAGAGCATTTGAGAGAAGACAGCGGAGGAGAGAAGGAGTGGAGGGAGGGAGAGAGAGAGCATTTGAGAGAAGACAGCGGAGGAGAGAAACCCATTAAAGCACTGTTGGTTTAGTAATTGCTATCTGCTCAACCCTTTGTGTGCTGCTTGATGTATGTTATGCTTGTCCTTGTATTTGTGTGTGTCTGTGTGCTTGTGTGTGTGTATTTGTGTGTGTGTGTGTGTGTGTGTGTGTGTGTGTGTGTGTGTGTGTGTGTGTGTGTGTGTGTGTGTATGTGTGTGTGTGTGTGTGTGTGTGTGTGTGTGTGTGAGTGTGAGTGTGTGTGTGATAGAGAGAGAGAGAGAGAGAGAGAGAGAGAGAGAGAATTTGAAAAACAACAATTTTTCTGTTGGTTAGATTCAGATGCTCATTAATCTCCAAGTACCTTCATCTATTCTATGCAAAAGAATAAAACACAAAAAAAGATTGAGAGAGCAAAATACGAAAAAACTACTTTTCTGGAGTGAAAGCACACTCAGTCGTAGAGAGACAGAGAGAAAGAGTTAGCAGAGAGAAAGAGAAGCGAGAGAAAGAGAGAACTGCTAAAATATCCTCTGTGTACAACGTAGAACACCAAATAATACATGCAGAGCAGAATTAGGCCGATACCCACTAATTATCAAAAATCCAGAAAAGAGCCATTCAATTCTACAACCACCTAAAAGGAAGTGATTGACAAACCTTCCATAACAAAGTCATCACCTACAGAGAGATGAACCTGGAGAAGAGTCCCCTAAGCAAGCTGGTCCTGGGGCTCTGTTCACAAACACAAACAGACCCCACAGAGCCCCAGGACAGCAGCACAATTAGACCCAACCAAATCATGAGAAAACAATAAGATAATTACTTGACACATTGGAAAGAATTAACAAAAAAACAGAGCAAACTAGAATGCTATTTGGTCCTAAACAGAGAGTACACAGTGGCGGAATACCTGACCCACTGTGACTGACCTAAAATTAAGGAATGCTTTGACTATGTACAGACTCAGTGAGCATAGCCTTGCTATTGAGAAAGGCCGCCATAGGCAGACCTGGCTCTCAAGAGTAGACAGGCTATGTGCACACTGCCCACAAAATTAGGTGGAAACTGAGCTGCACTTCCTAACCTCCTGCCCAATGTATGACCACAGTGTGCATCACAGCAGCAATATGTTTGTCCTGTTGCCACAAGAAAAGGGTGACCGGTGAAGAAGAAACACCATTATAAATACAACCCATAATTATGTTGATTTATTTTCCCTTTTGTACTTTAACTATTTGCACATCGTTACAACCCTGTATACAGACATAATATGACATTTGAAATGTCTTTATTCTGTTGGAACCTTTGTGTGTGTAGTAATAATAATCAACTTTGTATTGTTTATTTCACTTTAATTTCACTTTCTTTGGCAATGTAAACATATGTTTCCCATGACAATAAAGCCCCTTGAATTGAATTGAATTGAGAGAGAGAGAGAGAGAGAGAGAGAGACTGAATGAAGAGAACAAAAGGCGAAAGGAGGGATTACTAAAGCGTACTGCCCTGTCATGTGCAGCTGAAGTTGAGGAGGAAAGATGAGGAGAACGAGGGAGAGTGAGGGAGGAGAATGAAGGAAGAGAGTGAAGGAAGAGAGTGAGGGAGGGAGGAGAGCGAGGGAAGAGAGCGAGGGAGGAGTATGAAGAGAGGGTGAAGGAGGAGAGTGAGGGAAGAGAGGGAGGGAGGACGGTGAGGGAAGAGAGCAAGGGAGGAGAATGAAGGAAGAGAGTGAAGGAGGAGAATTAAGGAGGAGGGTTAAGGAGGAGAGTGAGGGAAGAGAGGGAGGGAGGGAGGAGAGCGAGGGAGTGTTTAGACCTGAGATCATTCAACTGCACCGTGACAGAGCTGAAGGCCTGGGCGTCCCTGTTACGTAGTCTCTGTAAGTGTTTGTATGGGGTTCTGTCTGTCACGATCTCTGGTTGTCTGTCTGGTGTGTGTCTACCTATCTGTGTGTGTCTGGTGTTTGTCAACCTATCTGTGTATGTCTGGTGTGTGTCTACCTATCTGTGTGTGTCTACCTATCTGTGTCTGTCTGGTGTGTGTCTACTACCTATCTGTGTCTGTCTCTCTAATATCAACATTCCTTTCTTATCCCGGGAGTTGTTTCAGAGAATAATGTGACCATCAGGAAGTCATAGTGTTTGACCTTTGGCCCTATAATATATCTGGGTTGAAGTTGTACTTGCCTTCCTCTATTGTACAGGAAAGAAACCTCATTCCTAATAATGTAACTTCAGAAAGCATTAGTATGATCTACCATAGAGGTTGTAAGCTGCTGATGTTTTTAACCATGAACCTTTGTGATTCTCCAAGCACTTTTCCTGTCACCTGTTATGGACAGTTAATGGCACGGTGTGGGAGAGGGCTAAGAGAGGCCTATGAATGAATAACTATTCAAAACAAGCCTTCTCTCTCTCTCTCTCTCTCTCTCTCTCTCTGTCTCTCTCTCTCTCTCTCTCTCTGTGTATCTCTCTCTCTCTCTCTCTCTCTCTCTCTCTCTCTGTGTGTGCCACTCTTTCACTCTCTCTCTCTCCTGCTGATGTCATGAAATGACACTTCCTATTATTTTTCTCCTCTAGAAAAGCACTTTAGGGGACTTACTGAACATGTCTGTCCCTGGAGAGAGAGAGAGAGAGAGAGAGAGAGAGACAGAGACAGACAGAGATACTTAAGCAGGGTTGAGAGGAGGTTCTGTCAGTTTGTCAGTTTAAGATGAAAATAGAACAGGAGCTATTTTATAACTTTCTGAATTGCCTATGGACTTTCATCACTATGGACTTTAATCACTATGGGATTTCATCACTATGGTATTTCATCACTATGGGATTTCATCACTATGGACTTTCATCACTATGGACTTTCATCACTATGGACTTTCATCACTATGGGATTTCATCACTATGGTATTTCATCACTATGGACTTTCATCACTATGGGATTTCATCACTATGGACTTTCATCACTATGGGATTTCATCACTATGGACTTTCATCACTATGGACTTTCATCACAATGGGATTTCATCACTATGGACTTTCATCACTATGGGATTTCATCACTATGGACTTTCATCACTATGGGATTTCATCACTATGGACTTTCATCACTATGGGATTTCATCACTATGGACTTTCATCACTATGGGATTTCATCACTATGGACTTTCATCACTATGGACTTTCATCACTATGGACTTTCATCACTATGGGATTTCATCACTATGGACTTTAATCACTATGGACTTTCATCACTATGGACTTTCATCACTATGGGATTTCATCACTATGGGATTTCATCACTATGGACTTTCATCACTATGGTATTTCATCACTATGGACTTTCATCACTATGGGATTTCATCACTATGGACTTTAATCACTATGGACTTTCATCACTATGGACTTTAATCACTATGGGATTTCATCACTATGGTATTTCATCACTATGGGATTTCATCACTATGGACTTTCATCACTATGGACTTTCATCACTATGGACTTTCATCACTATGGGATTTCATCACTATGGTATTTCATCACTATGGACTTTCATCACTATGGGATTTCATCACTATGGACTTTCATCACTATGGGATTTCATCACTATGGACTTTCATCACTATGGACTTTCATCACAATGGGATTTCATCACTATGGACTTTCATCACTATGGGATTTCATCACTATGGACTTTCATCACTATGGGATTTCATCACTATGGACTTTCATCACTATGGGATTTCATCACTATGGACTTTCATCACTATGGGATTTCATCACTATGGACTTTCATCACTATGGACTTTCATCACTATGGACTTTCATCACTATGGGATTTCATCACTATGGACTTTAATCACTATGGACTTTCATCACTATGGACTTTCATCACTATGGGATTTCATCACTATGGGATTTCATCACTATGGACTTTCATCACTATGGTATTTCATCACTATGGACTTTCATCACTATGGGATTTCATCACTATGGACTTTAATCACTATGGACTTTCATCACTATGGACTTTCATCACTATGGACTTTCATCACTATGGACTTTCATCACTATGGGATTTCATCACTATGGACTTTCATCACTATGGGATTTCATCACTATGGACTTTCATCACTATGGGATTTCATCACTAAGGACTTTAATCACTATGGACTTTCATCACTATGGACTTTCATCACTATGGACTTTCATCACTATGGGATTTCATCACTATGGACTTTCATCACTATGGACTTTCATCACTATGGACTTTCATCACTATGGACTTTCATCACTATGGGATTTCATCACTATGGTATTTCATCACTATGGACTTTCATCACTATGGGATTTCATCACTATGGACTTTCATCACTATGGGATTTCATCACTATGGACTTTCATCACTATGGACTTTCATCACTGTGGACTTTCATCACTATGGACTTTCATCACTACGGACTTTCATCACTATGGACTTTCATCACTATGGGATTTCATCACTATGGACTTTCATCACTATGGACTTTCATCACTATGGACTTTCATCACTATGGACTTTCATCACAATGGGATTTCATCACTATGGACTTTCATCACTATGGACTTTCATCACAATGGAATTTCATCACTATGGACTTTCATCACTATGGGATTTCATCACTATGGACTTTCATCACTATGGACTTTCATCACTATGGGATTTCATCACTATGGACTTTCATCACTATGGACTTTCATCACTATGGACGTTCATCACTATGGACTTTCATCACTATGGACTTTCATCACTATGGACTTTCATCACTATGGACTTTCATCACTATGGACATTCACCACTATGAACTTTCACCACTATGGGATTTCATCACTATGGACTTTCACCACTATGGGATTTCATCAGTGCTTTCCCCCTACTTGATTCAAATGTATAATTCACTGTTAGCTGTATCACTCTGCCTCCCATGTCCTCTCTTCACAAGGGCATACATACAGGGGGCATACCCCACCAATGATCTCAGGGACTTTAGCCAGCACTATAATGTCATAACTGGCACTGCAGGCAAAAGAGTGGGCATAGTGTAGGAAGAGTTGACTGTGTGTGTGTGTGTGTGTGTGTGTGTGTGTGTGTGTGTGTGTGTGTGTGTGTGTGTGTGTGTGTGTGTGTGTGTGTGTGTGTGTGTGTGTGTGTGAGAGAGATGCCAGGAAAACCCTGCCTGTTGTAGGGGGGATAATCTATAGTCTGCTCCTAACAGCCAACCCTGTCTATACACTTGGTGTAGTGTGTGCATGCATGTGTGATTCACTCTATGTGTGTGTTGACAGGGCCATGCACAGACCTTTAGGGGGACAGGTGCTCAAAATATAGGGCAGACAAAATATCAACATTTATTGGCCTCTTTCTTTTCTGCAACAACACACTCAGTCATCACACATTTTCAGCCAGCTAGTGCCAGCGACTCCTAGTCCCAGGAGACGACAACAGATTATTGACATCTGGGAAAAGAGTGGCTATCAGCTGATCAGAGTGAATGGTGGTGTAAATCTGCTAGCTAGCTAGTTAGCTATGCTGTTAAAAAACAAACATGTTTTTTCTTGATTTAAGTATGTCCTGATGCTGACATCTGCCTCTTTCTAACAACTAATCAAATTGCCCCGTTCTTTTCCCTAACAGTGAGAAGCACACTTGACAGATCCAACTCCGAAGTAGCCTCCGTCCAGTATTCAAATCTCCTTCTATAGCCAGTGTTCAAATCTCCCCACCGTAGCCAATGTTCAAATCTCCCCTCCGTAGCCAGTGTTCAAATCTACTCTCCATAGCCAATGTTCAAATCTCCCCTCCGTAGCCAATGTTCAAATCTCCCCTCCGTAGCCAATGTTCAAATCTCCCCTGCATAGCCAGTGTTCAAATCTCCCCTCTGTAGCCAGTGTTCAAATCTCCCCTCTGTAGCCAGTGTTCAAATCTCCCCTCCGTAGCCAGTGTTCAAATTTCCCCGCCGTAGCCAGTGTTCAAATCTCCCCTCCGTAGCCAGTGTTCAAATCTCCCCACCGTAGCCAATGTTCAAATCTCCCCTCCGAAGCCAGTGTTCAAATCTCCCCTCCGTAGCCAGTGTTCAAATCTCCCCTCCGTAGCCAGTGTTCAAATCTCCCCTCCGTAGCCAGTGTTCAAATCTCCCCTCCGTAACCAGTGTTCAAATCTCCCCGCCGTAGCCAGTGTTCAAATCTCCCCTCCGAAGCCAGTGTTCAAATCTCCCCTCCGTAGCCAGTGTTCAAATCTCCCCACCGTAGCCAATGTTCAAATCTCCCCTCCGTAGCCAGTGTTCAAATCTCCCCTCCGTAGCCAGTGTTCAAATCTCCCCTCTGTAGCCAGTGTTCAAATCTCCCCTCCGTAGCCAGTGTTCAAATCTCCCCACCGTAGCCAATGTTCAAATCTCCCCTCTGTAGCCAGTGTTCAAATCTCCCCTCCGTAGCCAGTGTTCAAATCTCCCCTCCGTAGCCAGTGTTCAAATCTCCCCTCCGTAGCCAGTGTTCAAATCTCCCCTCCGTAGCCAGTGTTCAAATCTCACCTCCATAGCCAGTGTTCAAATAACCCCTCCGTAGCCAGTGTTCAAATCTCCCCTCCGTAGCCAGTGTTCAAATCTCCCCTCCGTAGCCAGTGTTCAATTCTCCCCACCGTAGCCAATGTTCAGTTCTCCCCTCCGTAGCCAGTGTTCAAATCTCCCCTCCGTAGCCAGTGTTCAAATCTCCCCTCCGTAGCCAGTGTTCAAATCTCCCCTCCGTAGCCAGTGTTCAAATCTCCCCTCCGTAGCCAGTGTTCAAATCTCCCCTCCATAGCCAGTGTTCAAATAACCCCTCCGTAGCCAGTGTTCAAATCTCCCCTCCGTAGCCAGTGTTCAAAACTCCCCACCGTAGCCAATGTTCAAATCTCCCCGCCGTAGCCAGTGGTAACTGCACGCATGTCAGACGAGTGCTGACTTGGGGAGGGGATTTTTTTTTGATTCAGGAGCTTATGAAATTAGCTGGTGTGATATGCAATTCATAAAGTTACATTCAAAATGAAAACAACAAATGAAAAGAGACTCAAAATAAAATGTCAGTCATTTTTTCATATGAGGGGAAAAGGGTAGGTGCTCAGGCACTGGTTGAGCCCTATCTGTGCACGTGCCTGTGTGTCGATGTATATGTCTACCCATTAGTTCATGTTCTGTATACTCTATGTTGGCTGTCGATGTGTCTATGTACATACAGTATGTGTGTGTGTGTGTGTGTTTGTGTGTGCTTTTGTGTGCGTGTGTGTGTGTTTGTGTCTGTGTGTTTGTTTGTGTGTGCTTGTGTGTGTGTATGTGTGTGTGTGTGTGTGTGTGTGTGTGTGTGTGTGTGTGTGTGTGTGTGTATGTGTGTGTGTGTGTGTGTGTGTGTGTATGTGTGTGTGTGTGTGTGTGTGTTTGTGTGTGTGTGTGTTTGTGGGTGTGTGTGTTTGTGGGTGTGTGTGTTGCATCTCCATGCTTGTGCTCTACAGAGAGGGGGAACGTCAGGCTGTTGTCTCTGAGTCATTTGGCATCGGGCCATTGGCACAGACACAGGCCTGGCATTGGGGTGCCCGCCTAGCTCTCACCACCTGTCTGGTCCCGGGAAGAGTCACCCACCTCCTCCTAGGAAGGCCTCCTCAGCCATAGGACGAGTGAGAGGGGATACCCCAGCCTGAGTGAGCGGAGAGCAGGGTAGCCTATAGGGTAGCAGGCCCCCAGAACTCCAGACTTCCAGGGCTAGTCCCAGCCCTATCTTCATTCAAGCCAGAGGATGAGAAGCAGTTGCTTTTTCTACCTCCTCCATTATAAAACCAGCCCAGAAAATCTAAATTGGTTCTGTGAACGTTATTCATGTTCTGGGAGTTATAATACAAGTTATAATACCACAACAGCTGATGTCCATTCGCCTGATGTTGCAAGAACGTTCCCAGAAGACATTGAGTTATTACATTACCTTGAAAGGTAATAAGAACCTTAGTGGAATGTTCTGTGGTGGTTGTTACAGACATTGTGCACATGTTAGAACAATCCAATGATGTTTCATTTTTGTTATCAAAAACATTATTTTAATGTTTTTGGGATGTTGTCATCCTAATGTTAGATAAAACCCTAACTAGAAATTAGTAGGTATCTTAGCTAATGTCCTGGGAATGTTCCTGGTTTGCGGGGAGAGCTTTATTCCATATCCAAAATATAAGACATCAGTTCCCCTCTGTCTCCTTGGATGTTTTAGACAGACGTAGGTGAGGAAGCTTCACTAGGACCACACCAGGAAGGGCAGGTGTGTGTGTGTGTGTGTGTGTGTGTGTGTGTGTGTGTGTGTGTGTGTGTGTGTGTGTGTGTGTGTGTGTGTGTGTGTGTGTGTGTGTGTGTGTGTGTGTGTGTGTGTGTGTGTGTGTGTGTGTGTGTGTGTGTGTGTGTGTGTGTGTGTGTGTGTGTGTGTGCGCGCGCGCGCGCGTGTGTGTGTGTGTGTGTGAGAGTGTGGAGGGGTAAGAGAGTAGGCAGTGTGTACAGTTTGTTGCATGTCTGTGGCTTGTGTGGGAGTAGTGGATTCTCAGAAAAGCCTTGTACTACCTGTCAGCGAGGGATTGTGTGAACATGCACTCACTCAATAATTCAACCCCCACTAAGAGTGCTTCTGATTAAATAATGAAGGAGCTGGGTCCTGATCAGGGGTGTGTGTGTGTGCATGTTAAATGGTTTGTGTGGACAATCATGGACAAGACAAGCACAACCCGAAAGGAAAAGATTCAAGCTGAAAACTCATTTAAAAAATAACAGCGTGTACATTTACATTACAGACACATTTATGTTAATCTGTATTCATATGCAAACACACGTGTTAAGAAGTCATCAACCAGCACAATCAGACATAAATGCTTTCTCACCAGTGTTTTGTACAGCACAGAACAGGCAGCTGTAGTTCCTGGAAAAGAGACTGTGTAGAATGGAGAGAACAGCTGCCAACTAAGAATGTCTCTTGTCCCTCTATACTGTCATTCACAAAGAACATACATGCAAACACACACATCAGTGTTGGGGTTCATTCCACTTATTTAATTATCTTTCCCTGTATTTACATTTAATTCAATTCAAATTCCAGATCATTCTTTAAATTCAGAGATAATTAAATTCCTCTCTCTTCCAATAATGAATTTCCCTATTAAATATTATCTCCAACAATTCCAATTCCAATTCATTTCCCTCAGGCTTTCAGGCAGATCATGTCACTGTTCAGACAGCCTAGGAAAACTGGAAATATAGAAATACAAGTTGAAATGATAAAAAACAAATCCTGCAGTCAATGTTTGATACTATGTGCATTAATTCCATTCACTGACAAATGTAAAAATACGGAATTTAAATTAAATTCCAAATTGAATTCAACATAAATTCTTCACTTCATGAGTAAACTCAAGAATTGAATTGGAATTAAAAGTAAAATTGACCCCAACCCTGACACGCATACGCACACACACGCACGCACGCACGCACACAC
>NC_048570.1:70265437-70270437 GCF_013265735.2 Oncorhynchus mykiss | reverse complement strand
TATTTAGTCTATATCCGGGAAGTGCCTCTCTCTCTCCCTCTCCCTGTCTCTGATAAGCCCTGTGTCATACCTTGAACAGGAACACAAAGAATGTGCTGTATGTGTCTGTGTCTGTGCATGTGTGAACGTGTGTGCATGTGTGTGTGTGTGTGTGTGTGTGTGTGTGTGTGTGTGTGTGTGTGTGTGTTTGGCCACATCCCCACTCACTCCTGCTCAGCCATCGCTTTCAAGAGTAAGGAGTAAAGATAGCTACAGGACACTACCATGATCTAATCGACTTCTAATCGACCTCTAAGCCCATAAGAATGGAGAAATACATGAAGCACGACTAACAACACGACTAACGACATATGAACTTAATAATCTAATGTGTGTTAATACACATAGATGTTCTTTACTTGTTGTCGTCTAATGTGCATTTGTCAGTGAGCAGTAAAATAAGGAGAGAGGTGTTAAGTGTGTATTAGATAGGCCTGCTGTGTGTGTGTGTGTGAGAGAGAGAGAGAGAGAGAGAGAGAGAGAGAGAGAGAGAGAGAGAGAGAGAGAGAGAGAGAGAGAGAGAGATGTCAGTCGTGTGTCTCCTGGTCCTGTCTGTTCCCCCTTTATCTGCATCATAACCACCATGACAGATCTCCCCATCACACACACACACGTCAGGGATGACTCGGTGTGTGTGTGATTTATAGCAGGTGTAATGATAACCAGTGGCTGTGTATAAATGCAGTGACATCACTGTGAGAGGGGAAATCAATGTGTCACAGAGCTTACTCATAGTCCCCTCATCATGTACTGTATTAGTAATCATCACATAGCTGCCCACACAGAGTCAGTGTTGCACACATGCACACACACACACACACACATAAACACACACGGTGCAGTGGTAATGTGTATCTCTAATTGAGGGGCTGAGAGGTAAGAGGTCTATAAATCCTGCTCTGCTGGTCTCTCCTAAAAGTGCCTGTCCCCCTGTGACAGATTCAACCTGTTTGTGCTAGCAGACAGGAAATCAATCACACACACACACACACACACATCCGCACCTCAACATTAGTGTACTCACCCACCAGGGCACATACATGCATACAAATAGTACACTGCAATCAGTTGCATGCACAAACTGACTGTCTCTAAGAACAATTACCTGACATACTGCTGTATGTGTGTGTGTTTGAGAGGTTTCTTCCTATTGTGTGTGAACTGTTGGGTCCTTACCAGTGGGGTATTAACATAGGTGGTGCAGTGGAGTGGAGGACATATCTGATGTGACTCTGCTGAAAACACACACATATGCTGGGCCAGGTCTGTGTGTGGAGAGTGGGCTTGCCAATAGTGGTCAGTGAGATTGATGAAGCTAATATAGGCCATAGAGCCATGTCCCTCCACAGTGGAGCTGTAGAGCGAGAGAGAGAGAGAGAGCAAGAGAGAGACAGAGAGAGAGGTCTACAGTTGTGTATATAGTATAGTATCTCTATATAGTATAGGGAGAGGAATAGAGAAAACATGTTTCCTCTTACCAGCTCGCACAGTCTCATGTCAGAATTTGACGTTCATGGATATTTCTCTAACGTCAAATTTAGAAGAAACTTTGAAGTGTTTAAGGTGTTTAAGTTTAGGCATTAAGTCCAGATGGTTAAGGTAAGGGTTACAGATAGGCTTAAAACAACAATCACAAAAATAACTGAGACTCGAAATTGAGCTCAGGTGCATCCTGTTTCCCAATGATCATCCTTGAGATGTTTCTACAACTTGATTGGATGATCATTGGGAAACAGGATGCACCTGAGCTCAATTTCGAGTCTCAGTTAATTCAATTGATTGGACATGATTTGGAAAGGCACACACCTGTCTATATAAGGTCCCACAGTTGACAGTGCATGTCAGAGCACAAACGAAGCCATGTGGTCAAAGGAATTGTCCGAGCTCCGAGACAGGAGTGTGTCGAGGCACAGATACCAAAACATTTCTGCAGCATTGAAGGTCCCCAAGAACACAGTGGCCTCCATCATTTTTAAATGGGAGAGGTTTGGAACCACCAAGACTCTTCCTAGAGCTGGCCACACTGCCAAACTGAGCAATCGGGGGATAAGGGCCTTGTTCAGGGAGGTGACCAAGAACCCGATGGTCACTCTGACAGAGCTCTAGAGTTCCTCTGTGGAGATGGGAGAACCTTCCAGAAGGACAACCATCTCTGCAGCATTCCACCAATCAGGCATTTATGGTAGAGTGGCCAGACTGAAGCCACTCCTCAGTAAAAGGCACATGACAGCCCGCTTGGAGTTTGCCACGTCTGGAGGAAACCTGGCACCATTCCTACAGTGAAGCATGGTGGTGGCAGCATGTTTTTCAGGGGCTGGGAGACTAGTCAGGATGGAGGAAACCTGGCACCATCCCTACAGTGAAGCATGGTGGTGGCAGCATGTTTTTCAGGGGCTGGGAGACTAGTCAGGATGGAGGGAAATCAAATGCCATGTTTTATTGGTCACATACACATGGTTAGCAGATTTTAATGTGAGTGTAGCGAAATGCTTGTGCTTCTAGTTCCGACAATGCAGTAATATCTAACAAGTAATCTAACAATTTCACATCAACTACCTTATACACACAAGTGTAAAGGAATGAATAAGAATATGTACATATAAATATATGGATGAGCGATGGCCGAACGTCATAGGCAAGATGCAGTAGATGGTATAGAGTACAATATATACAAATGAGATGCGTAATGTAGGGAAAGAGAGATCCTTGATGCACATCTGCTCCAGAGCGCTCCAGACCTCAGACCAGGGTGAAGATTCACCTTCCAACAGGACAATGACCCTAAGCACACAGCCAAGACAACGTGGAAGTGGCTTGGGACAAGTCTCTGAAAGTCCTTGAGTGGCCCAGCCAGAGCCCAGACTTGAACCCAATAGAACATCTCTAGAGAGACCTGAAAATAGCTGTGCAGCGACACTCCCCATCCAACCTGACAGGTCTTGAGAGGATCTTCCCCAAATGCAGGTGTGCCAAGCTTGTAGCATCATATCCAAGAAGACTAGAGGCTGTAATCGCTGCCAACGCTGCTTCAACAAAATACTGAGTAATGGGTCTGAATAGTTATATAAATGTGATATTTCATTATTATTATTTTTTAAATAATCAACACACAGTCATGTGTTTGTTTGTCAGGGGGTGTAACAGGGCCAGGGTCCACCCATAATGCCGCGGGGCTGTGCTCCTTCCTGTTGTCAGAGGTCTGTCCTGTTCCCACAGTGACCGAGCAGCAGCTCACCATGGTAACCACAGGGCCCTTTGAAGTGTTTTTGTTCCAACCCCCCCCCCCCTCTCTTTCATGTCCTCTCCCTATCTAACTCACACCCCTCATCTCGCCCCATATCCCCCTTCCTTCTCACACCCCACCCCCCATCTTCTCTGTTCCTCTCTCTCCCCATCTCTATCCCTCTTATCTTCCCTCCCCCTACCTCTCTTGCTCCTCATTCTCCCCATCTCTCCTCTTCCTCTCTCCCCTCTCCCCGTTCCCTCTATCCCTGCCCCTTCCCTGTCTCCCCCTCACCCCTGGTCTTTTGTCTGCAGTTATAACAGCATGTTGCCCTAACAGCGGCCTGGGTCATAAATGACCCTGACATGTTAAAGACCCCGGTCAGTGAAAACATGACCCTTCCCACCCCTCATCCACCCCTTTACACATATACACATGCACGCACATACACACTCATTCACACACACACACACACACACACACACACACTTGGACACACACAGGCTCACACATGCATGCACGTTCACACACACACACACACACACACACACACACACACACACACACACACACACACACACACACACACACACACACACACACACACACACACACACACACACACCCACACACACACAACAGTAGGCTGACCAGGCATGGTCTTTGCAGCATATACTGTAGGGATCAGAGGTTAGGGGTCATGGGTGAGGGGTCAGAGGTTGATCTTGAAAGATGCCCATCAATATTTTTTCCTGACATTTGAGTGGGTTCAGCAGACACCTTTATGTTTTATTGTTTTACAATGTATGTCAAGAATAAATATGTCAAACATTATCCAACATTTCTGAGCCAATGTAGGGATGAAACACACTCGTCTGATGTTACAAGCACCAAATCAAATCAAATGTTATTTGTCACATACACATGGGAAGCAGATGTTAATGCAAGTGTAGCGAAATGCTTGTGCTTCTAGTTCCAACAATGCAGTAATATCCAACGAGTAATCTACCCTAACAATTTCACAACATCTACCGTATACACACAAGTGTAAAGGAATGAATAAGAATATGTACATAAAAAATATATGAATGAGTGATGGCCGAACGGCATAGGCAAGATGCAGTAGATGGTATAGAGTACAGTATATACATATGAGATGAGTAATGTAGGGTATGTAAACATTATATGAAGTGATACATTTATTACATACATTTTTACATGATTAAAGTGGCCATGATCCAACCAACTGGAACCACGTTGTATTACCTCTTGTAATGTGTTGTGTGTGATCAGTAGAAAGCCCCTCTACAGTGATCCATAGGGTCAATAATATCACCGTTGCTCTCTCTGGCTAATCTGGTGAAATATGAAACAAAATATTATGAATTATTGGAATGCCGTGCCTCTCTCTGTGTTCTATAAATGCTGCTTTCTGTTGTCTCTGGTCTCTGAAGGAAGCTGATATCACTATCCCTAAATAATCATGGAATAAATAGCCACAGAAATGTATTTGTGTACAGACAAAAGTCCTCTCATATCTCTGTGAGGAGAGGTGTGTGTGTGTGTGTGTGTGTGTTCCCCTGTAATTGAATTATGACAGATGTTGTGTAATCTACCAGAGGCAAAGCCTCAGTATCTTGTAAGGATGGAGAGACAATTGGATGGGAGGGCAGGAGAGAACTAGGGAGGGAGGAGAGGAGGGTAGAAAAGGAGAGTGGAGGAATGATTGGAGGAATGA
>NC_048570.1:70255437-70262937 GCF_013265735.2 Oncorhynchus mykiss | reverse complement strand
GGGCGTGCAAAATTATTCAGCCCCTTTACTTTCAGTGCAGCAAACTCTCTCCAGAAGTTCAGTGAGGATCTCTGAATGATCCAATGTTGACCTAAATGACTAATGATGATAAATACAATCCACCTGTGTGTAATCAAGTCTCCGTATAAATGCACCTGCACTGTGATAGTCTCAGAGGTCCGTTAAAAGCGCAGAGAGCATCATGAAGAACAAGGAACACACCAGGCAGGTCCGAGATACTGTTGTGAAGAAGTTTAAAGCCGGATTTGGATACAAAAATATTTCCCAAGCTTTAAACATCCCAAGGAGCACTGTGCAAGCGATAATATTGAAATGGAAGGAGTATCAGACCACTGCAAATCTACCAAGACCTGGCCGTCCCTCTAAACTTTCAGCTCATACAAGGAGAAGACTGATCAGAGATGCAGCCAAGAGGCCCATGATCACTCTGGATGAACTGCAGAGATCTACAGCTGAGGTGGGAGACTCTGTCCATAGGACAACAATCAGTCGTATATTTCACAAATCTGGCCTTTATGGAAGAGTGGCAAGAAGAAAGCCATTTCTTAAAGATATCCATAAAAAGTGTTGTTTAAAGTTTGCCACAAGCCACCTGGGAGACACACCAAACATGTGGAAGAAGGTGCTCTGGTCAGATGAAACCAAAATGTAACTTTTTGGCAACAATGCAAAACGTTATGTTTGGCGTAAAAGCAACACAGCTGAACACACCATCCCCACTGTCAAACATGGTGGTGGCAGCATCATGGTTTGGGCCTGCTTTTCTTCAGCAAGGACAGGGAAGATTGTTAAAATTGATGGGAAGATGGATGGAGCCAAATACAGGACCATTCTGGAAGAAAACCTGATGGAGTCTGCAAAAGACCTGAGACTGGGACGGAGATTTGTCTTCCAACAAGACAATGATCCAAAACATAAAGCAACATCTACAATGGAAACATATCCAGGTGTTAGAATGGCCAAGTCAAAGTCCAGACCTGAATCCAATCGAGAATCTGTGGAAAGAACTCAAAACTGCTGTTCACAAATGCTCTCCATCCAACCTCACTGAGCTCGAGCTGTTTTGCAAGGAGGAATGGGAAAAAATGTCAGTCTCTCGATGTGCAAAACTGATAGAGACATACCCCAAGCGACTTACAGCTGTAATCGCAGCAAAAGGTGGCGCTACAAAGTATTAACTTAAGGGGGCTGAATAATTTTGCACGCCCAATTTTTCAGTTTTGGATTTGTTAAAAAAGTTTGAAATATCCAATAAATGTCGTTCCACTTCATGATTGTGTCCCACTTGTTGTTGATTCTTCACAAAAAATACAGTTTTATATCTTTATGTTTGAAGCCTGAAATGTGGCAAAAGGTCGCAAAGTTCAAGGGGGCCGAATACTTTCGCAAGGCACTGTAATATACAAAAGTGAAATAAACAATACAAATTAACAGTAAACATTACACATACAGAAGTTTCAAAACAATAAAGACATTACAAATGTCATATTATATATATATATATATATATATATATATATATATATATATACAGTGTTGTAAAAATGTACAAATGGTTAAAGTACACAAGGGAAAATAAATAAGCATAAATATGGGTTGTATTTACAATGGTGTTTGTTCTTCGCTGGTTGCCCTTTTCTTGTGGCAACAGGTCACAAATCTTGCTGCTGTGATGGCACACTGTGGAATTTCACCCAGTAGATATGGGAGTTTATCAAAATTGGATTTGTTTTCAAATTCTTTGTGGATCTGTGTAATCTGAGGGAAATATGTCTCTCTAATATGGTCATACATTGGGCAGGAGGTTAGGAAGTGCAGCTCAGTTTCCACCTCATTTTGTGGGCAGTGAGCACATAGCCTGTCTTCCCATGAGAGCCAGGTCTGCCTACGGCGGCCTTTCTCAATAGCAAGGCTATGCCCACTGAGTCTGTACATAGTCAAAGCTTTCCTTCATTTTGGGTCAGTCACAGTGGTCAGGTATTCTGCCGCTGTGTACTCTCTGTTTAGGGCCAAATAGCATTCTAGTTTGCTCTGTTTTTTTGTTAATTCTTTCCAATGTGTCAAGTAATTATCTTTTTCTCATGATTTGGTTGGGTCTAATTGTGCTGCTGTCCTGGGGCTCTGTGGGGTCTGTTTGTGTCTCTCTCTCTCTCTACCTGTATACCTCACTCTCTTTATCTCCCGGCTTCTTCTTTCACTCTGTCTCTCTCTCTCTCTGTCTCTCTCTCTCTACCTGTATACCCCACTCTCTTTATCTCCCCGGCTTCTTCTTTCACTCTGTCTCTCTCTCTGTCTCTCTCTCTCTCTACCTGTATACCTCACTCTCTTTATCTCCCGGCTTCTTCTTTCACTCTGTCTCTCTCTCTGTCTCTCTCTCTCTCTACCTGTATACCTCACTCTCTTTATCTCCCCGGCTTCTTCTTTCACTCTGCCAGCTTTATTTGCACCTTGCCAGCTATTTGTGTTTGTGTTTGGAGTAGTTTTCCATTTGCTGCTATTCCTCCCCTCTCATCCATGGCGGTGGCAGGTAGCCTAGCGGTTCACAATTTTGGGTCAGTAACCGAAAGGTCTTTGGTTCCAATCCCTGAGCCGACTAGGTGAAAAATCTGTTGATGTGTCCTTGAGCAAGGTACTTAACCCTAATTGCTTCTGTGAGTTGCTCTGGATAAGAGTGTCTGCTAAAATTACTCAAATGTATACAGCTTCCTCATTATTAGTCAGTTGTCCGTTTTGAAAGACAAAGAGCCTTTCTTGATGATCAGAGACTAGGAGAGCATCATTACTGGATGATCTAGTCTGGCTGAGGACAGCTATTTCACCGAATAGCTCCATGCTGTTTGTTTGTGTTTTGTTTTGGGGTGTGTGTGTGTCTGTGTGTGTGTGTGTGTGTGTGTGTGTGTGTGTGTGTGTGTGTGTGTGTGTGTGTGTGTGTGTGTGTGTGGGTGAGGCAGCCTTGTAAAACTGGAGTTCTCCATGAATATGTTTGCCTCGTTATTCACTTTCAAGAGCCACAGTATCAGCCTGCAAGCAATATGTTTTACTAGAGAGAGAAAGATGGACAGCCAGAGAGCTAAAAGAGAGTAGAGAACGATGAAAAGAGAGGGAGGTAGTGAGAGAAAGAGAGAGAAATGCAGAAAGGATCGTGTGAGAGAGAAGGCGACAGAAAAATAAAGAACAACATGGAGAGGGAGCCCAGTCAGAGAGTTGAGCCTCTTAGCTCCTCATCAATAGGCATTGTTTAAAGATGGCTGCCTCTCCAAGGCCCGCCCTGTGGGCCGTGGCTAATGCTAAAGCGCTAGCTAATCCCAGAATAATACTCTGTGAGGGAAACAGCTAACGATACGCCATGAGATTATGGACGGGAGAGGATTTTTCTCACACAAAACACACACACATACACACAGAGTGCTGAACACACACACACAGCTGTGGGGGTGCATGTTTCTTAATAAGAGAGAAGGGCAGAGAAACAGGGAGACCGACTGAGAAGTAGCCATTGGATTGGGTTGAGTTGAATTGAGTGGTTTATAGGTTGAGACTGTGTGTATTTGTGTGTTTGGCTTGTGTTCTGGTAGGGAGAGCAGGAGCCTTTGATTGAGCTGATGATTTTGAGGCTGCTGTCCCACTGCAGGCCTTGTGTAGGTCTGTTGTGTGTACAGTTGAATGTTCACTAAGCCCCGCCCCAGAATTTGGGGCAAACAATTGCAGTGCTCCAATGGATAGCAACTGTTGTTGAGTCCGACACCTCAGTCAAGATCACTTTTTAAACACATGGAAGCCACTGAGGGCTACATCCCTCTCTACCTCCTCTCTACATCTCTCTCTACATCCCTCTCTACATCCCTCTCTACCTCCCTCTCTACATCTCTCTCTACATCCCTCTCTACATCCCTCTCTACCCCCCTCTCTACATCCCTCTCTACATCCCTCTCTACATCCCTCTCTGCCTCCCTCTCTACATCTCTCTCTACATCCCTCTCTACATCCCTCTCTGCCTCCCTCTCTACATACCTCTCTACATCCCTCTCTACATCCCTCTCTAAATCTCTCTCTACATCCCTCTCTACCTCCCTCTCTACCCCCCTCTCTACATCCCTCTCTACATCTCTCTCTACATCCCTCTCTACATCCCTCTCTACATCCCTCTCTACCTCCCTCTCTACCTCCATCTCTATATTCCTCTCTATTTCCCTCTCTATATCCCTCTCTATTTCCCTCTCTACCTCCCCTCTACATCCCTCTCTACCTCCCTCTGTACATCCCTCTCTACCTCCCCCTCTACATCCCTCTCTACTTCCCCCTCTACATCCCTCTCTACATCCCTCTCGCTACCCTTCTCTTCATCTCTTCATTCATTTAGCCACTGCATCCCCCCTCTTTTTTCATCCCTCATATTTCCCCTTATACCCCTCTTTTTTGATCTCTTCCTTCTGTCATGCCACTCCCCTCCCCTCCCCACTCCCTCCTCCCTCCCGTAGTGTTCTCAGTGAGATGGCAGCAGGCTGTTTTTCCTTTGTTACAGAGCAGCTTAGACAGTCTCTTCTGCGCTGACAGGTAAAACACTTTCAAGAGGCAGAAAAGAATGAGCATGATGGAATCCCCATGGGAGAGGGGAAGAGAGTAAGAGAAAGGAGGGATGAAGGATAGGAGTGATAGAGTGAAAGGATGGATTGAGGAGGAGAGGGATGGAAGGAAAGGGGGAGGAACCGAAGAACATAGAAAGAGGTAAAGGAAGAAAGGGATGTGGGAATGAAGAGAAGGAGGGAGGAGAAGAAGGCGGGGTAGATAGTAAAAGCCTGTGACCCTGGTGAAGTCCTCCTGACTGTGTACTGATGTGTGAAACCTGAGCACACACAGCATTAATACGCCTCACTTGTTAAACACAGCAGAGCCCTGACACAGGGTGAGGCATCACAAACACACACACCACAGTTTAAGCACACACGCTGGAACTTAAAGACATCGAAACACACACACAGGCTACCATTACATTAATTGAGGGGTGAAAGGTTGTTTGGTCAGCCTAGAGAGACAAGCCCTTTTAGGCCGGTATGCATTTGTGTGTGTGTGTGTGTGTGTGTGTAGGGGGGGGGGGGGGGTGTTCTTTCATGGTACATGGTGTTGTGGTATGTTTGTCAGACCATGCCTAAGGCTGTTTTTATCATACAATCATCTCTCTCTCTCTCCTATCTCTCTCTGTCTGTCTGTCTGTCTGTCTGTCTGTCTGTCTGTCTGTCTGTCTGTCTGTCTGTCTGTCTGTCTGTCTCTCTCTCTCTCTCTCTCTCTCTCTCTCTCTCTCTCTCTCTCTCTCTCTCTCTCTCTCTCTCTCTCTCTCTCTCTCTCTCTCTCTCTCTCTCTCTCTCTCTCTCTCTCTCTCTCTCTCTCTGTCTGTCTGTCTGTCTGTCTGTCTGTCTGTCTCTCTCTCTCTCTCTCTCTCTCTCTCTCTCTCTCTCTCTCTCTCTCTCTCTGTGTGTGTGTCAGTTAATGGGTTAATCTTCTCTGCCCAATAAGCAAGGATAATTGAGACAAACAAGCCAATGAGGATATGTCAAAAGGAAAGCACAAGTCAAGCAGAAAGGTGTGTGTGTGTGTGTGGGCCTCCCGAGTGGTGCAGAGGTCTAAGGCACTGCATCGCAGTGTTGCAGCATCACCACAGCCTGGGGTTCTTTGTGTCTGACTCTGGTCATCAGTTGAACGGTGTTCGTTCGACACGTTGGTGCAGCTGGCTTCCAGATTAAGCGAGCGGGTGTTAAGAAGCGCGGCTTTGTGGGTCAAGTTTCGGAGGAAGCAAGACTCAACCTTTGCTTCTCCCGAGCCCGTTGGGGAGTTGCAGCGATGAGACAAGATCGTAATCACGAAATTGGGGCGGAGAAGGGGGGTAAAAAAGTATGTGTGTATGTGTGTTAAGGTGTCAGTGTGTATGTGTTAAGGTGTCAGTGTGTATGTGTTAAGGTGTCAGTGTGTATGTGTGTATATGTGTTAAAGTGTCAGTGTGTATGTGTGTTAAGGTGTCAGTGTGTATGTGTGTTAAGGTGTCAGTGTGTATGTGTGTTAAGGTGTCAGTGTGTATGTGTGTTAAGGTGTCAGTGTGTATGTGTGTTAAGGTGTCAGTGTGTATGTGTGTTAAGGTGTCAGTGTGTATGTGTGTTCAGGTGTCAGTGTGTATGTGTGTTAAGGTGTCAGTGTGTATGTGTTAAGGTGTCAGTGTGTATGTGTGTTAAGGTGTCAGTGTGTATGTGTTAAGGTGTCTGTGTGTTAAGGTGTTAAGGTGTCTGTGTGTTAAGGTGTCAGTGTGTATGTGTGTTAAGGTGTCAGTGTGTATGTGTGTTAAGGTGTCAGTGTGTATGTGTGTTAAGGTGTCAGTGTGTATGTGTGTTAAGGTGTCAGTGTGTATGTGTGTTAAGGTGTCAGTGTGTATGTGTGTTAAGGTGTCAGTGTGTATATGTGTTAAGGTGTCAGTGTGTATGTGCGTTAAGGTGTCAGTGTGTATGTGCGTTAAGGTGTCAGTGTGTATGTGTGTTAAGTGTGTCAGTGTGTAAAGGTGCTAGCATGCTTCAGTCTGGCTGGCGGCTAGCCAACACTGCTAGGTGTGCACGCATGCTCCCTTAAAAGACCGCTTAGAAAATCTGAAAAAAAGCAGCAATAGTACTGTTTGTCCTTTTTGAGACTCCGTAGCCAGTTTTCTCTTTAAACAGTCAGTCTGATAACTCAAGAATCTGATAACTCAAGACATTTGTCATTAATTTTGACGTTTTTGCCGAGGAGATCTTGTCGCAAAATGTAGCAACTTACTAAGATGTTTGGTGCAGTATTTCTCAATTAAAATATTTGCATGAAAACAAGTAGTCTCTCGTTGAATGACAACGACGACGTTATTGAAGAATCCCGACTGTTGACCAATCATCGACGAAGGGGCGTAGACTTTGGCTACCGACGTCGGCTTGCCTCTAGAAAATAATGTTGTGTCCCCGAACAGCCGAGGAAACCCTTACCGAAGTCCAAAACTAACAACAACATCACAAAATTATATTATAATATATGCACAACTCTTCCCAGCTGTTTTGTCTGGGAAGCATGTGGACGCCTTTAATGTGTGTGTTCCCCTTTAAGCAGTGTTCTCCTGCTGTGTCTGCTTTATGTGTTCTCAACACTGCTTTTGCATACTGTACGCATGCACCCAGGTACACACACACAAACACATTTGTTAATCAAATGAGCAGGGCTTTTAAAGAATCCCTCCTTTTTCCCCCATCCAGTTCTATCCTCCTCCTCCCCCTTCTCTCTCTCTAACAAAATAAGTCTGTGAAACAACAGAGATTTGATCTGTTTGATATTTACAATACACCAGATAAAGGATTCAGGTAAGAACAGAGAGAAGGAGACTGATTGAAGCGACTATGCGTGTTTGTGCATGTCTGTGCTCGTTTTAAAGCAGACAGGTGTGCCACAAGGCATTGTGGGAGGTAGACGATATGACGG
>NC_048570.1:70235437-70252937 GCF_013265735.2 Oncorhynchus mykiss | reverse complement strand
TAGCAGTAACTGGAGGTAGAGCTGTAACTAGTCATTGTTGAGCACAGTGCTCATTCCTCTAGCAGTAACTGGAGGTAGAGCTGTAACTAGTCATTGATGAGCACAGTGATCATTCCTCTAGCAGTACCTGGAGGTAGAGCTGTAACTAGTCATTGATGAGCACAGTGATCATTCCTCTAGCAGTAACTGGAGGTAGAGCTGTAACTAGTCATTGATGAGCACAGTGATCATTCCTCTAGCAGTAACTGGAGGTAGAGCTGTAACTAGTCATTGATGAGCACAGTGATTATTCCTCTAGCAGCAACTGGAGGTAGAGCTGTAACTAGTCATTGTTGAGCACAGTGCTCATTCCTCTAGCAGTAACTGGAGGTAGAGCTGTAACTAGTCATTGTTGAGCACAGTGATCATTCCTCTAGCAGTAACTGGAGGTAGAGCTGTAACTAGTCATTGATGAACACAGTGCTCATTCCTCTAGCAGTAACTGGAGGTAGAGCTGTAACTAGTCATTGTTGAGCACAGTGATCATTCCTCTAGCAGTAACTAGAGGTAGAGCTGTAACTAGTCATTGTTGAGCACAGTGATCATTCCTCTAGCAGTAACTGGAGGTAGAGCTGTAACTAGTCATTGATGAGCACAGTGCTCATTCCTCTAGGAGTAACTGGAGGTAGAGCTGTAACTAGTCATTGATGAACACAGTGCTCATTCCTCTAGCAGTAACTGGAGGTAGAGCTGTAACTAGTCATTGTTGAGCACAGTGATCATTCCTCTAGCAGTAACTAGAGGTAGAGCTGTAACTAGTCATTGTTGAGCACAGTGATCATTCCTCTAGCAGTAACTGGAGGTAGAGCTGTAACCAGTTGCGCCACGTTGCGCTATTAAGTATTCATAACTTGCAAAAACGTTATTATTTTATATCAGCACAACACAGATAAATAAAGTGTTTTCTACTCAAATATCAATATCTACTACTACTTTATTATTTTCAGTTCAGACCTATTTAATACATGTTAGATTGACATTCAAATATTAAATAATCAGAACTTTAGTTTAGCACAACACAAATAAAAAAGTAATATTTACTAAATGACCATATATTTGTTAACAGTACTCAAAAATACTACAGTTCACTATGTTACAACTTGATGTTAGATGGTTCTTCACCCTGAAAGTAGTCTATGGGCTGAGAGAAACTGTAGTCCAGTGGTCAGGTTTCTTCACACATCCACTACAATCTTCAGCTAACTTTAGCCACCACTAGCTAACGATCAGTGGAGGTGATGGGGGCAATGAACATGTTTTTAAATAATTATTTCCAAATCAATTCAAATCAACACCATATTTGGTTTGATGTTAAGAAAAAAACATGCTCACATGCCCCTATCACTTCCATTGATTGTTAGCTAGTGGTGGCTAAAGTTAACTGAAGTTTGTAGTGGCTGTTTAAAAAGAACTGAAACACAGATTATAGTTTCTCGTGGCCCGTAGACTACTTTCAGGTGAGGAACCATCTAACATCAAGTTGTAAAATAGTGTACTCATTTAAGTGCTAAAAAATCGTACTTTTTTCAGTGTGTGTCTTTTCATGATGTTGTCACCCATCACTCAGTCTGCCAGTCAATAGGTTAAGCAGGTCTGACACTCTGTATCTCCTCTCTACATTGATGACCATGCCATGCACAAAAGACACACACACACACACACACACAAATGCTCAGAAGCTCTGACCGTCAAGGCTAGGTGTCAATGACAAATTTGTGACAGGGACAGCATCAGAGACAGTGTGTTTGATGGTGTGTGTGAAGAGATCTGACATTGAAAGTGTGTGTGTATGGTCGGTGTGTGAGATTGAGTGTGATGTGATGGTCTGGACAGGCGTGTGTATGCCATTTGGTTTGATAAGTGTGTGATAGTTTTTTTTTCTTCACCTTTATTTTACCAGGTAGGCTAGTTGAGAACAAGTTCTCATTTACAACTGCGACCTGTCCAAGATAAAGCAAAGCAGTGTGACACAGACAACAACACAGAGTAACACATGGAGTAAACAATAAACAAGCCAATAACACAAACATGTCAATGATACAGTAGAGAAAAGAAAGTCTATATACAGTGTGTGCAAAAGGCATGAGGAGGTAGTCAATAAATAGGCCATAGGAGCAAATAATTACAATTTAGCAGATTAACACTGGAGTGATAAATGAGCAGATGATGATGTGCAGGTAGAGATACTGGTGTGCAAAAGAGCAGAAAAGTAAATACAATAAAAACAGTATGGGGATGAGGTAGGTAGATTGGGTGGGCTATTTACAGATGGACTATGTACAGCTGCAGCGATCAGTTAGCTGCTGATAGTTGATGTTTAAAGTTGGTGATGGAAATAAAAGTCTCCAGCTTCAGCGATTTTTGCAATTCGTTCCAGTCACTTGCAGCAGAGAACTGGAAGGAAAGGCGGCCAAATGAGGTGTTGGCTTTGGGGATGATCAGTGAGATATACCTGAAGGAAGGTGTGCTACGGGTGGGTGTTGTTATCGTGACCAGTGAACTGAGATAAGGCGGAGCTTTACCAAGCATAGACTTATAGATGACCTGGAGCCAGTGGGTCTGGCGACAAATATGTAGCGAGGGCCAGCCGACTAGAGCATACAGGTCGCAGTGGTGGGTGGTATAAGATGATTTGGTTACAAAACGGATGGCACTGTGATAGACTGCTGTCTGGATATGGGTGAAGGAGAAGCTGGGAGGCTTGGGCGAGTAGCTGGGGGGGGGGGGGGGGGGGGGGGGGCGAGGAATGCTTGTCTAAGTTGGTGAGGAAATTACTTTTAAAGAGTTTGACAGTGATGAGGGGTGGTCGTTTGACCGCGGACCCATAGCGGTTACAGGCAATGAGGCAGTGATCGCTGAGATCCTGATTGAAAACAGCGGGGGTGTATTTGGAGGGAAAGTTGGTCAGGATAATGTCTATGAGGGTGCCCATGTTTACAGATTTAGGGTTGTACCTGGTGGGTTCCTTGATGATTTGTGTGAGATTGAGGGCATCTAACCGGGGTGTTAAGCATATCCCAGTTTAGGTCACCTTACAGAACGAACTCTGAAGCTAGATAGGGGGCGATCAATTCACAAATGGTGTCCAGGACACAGCTGGGAGCGGAGGGGGGTCGATAGCAGGTGGCAACAGTGAGAGACTTATTTCTGGAGAAGTAAATTTTTAAAATTAGAAGTTCAAACTGTCAAATCAAATCAAATCAAATCAAATCAAATTTTATTTGTCACATACACATGGTTAGCAGATGTTAATGCGAGTGTAGCGAAATGCTTGTGCTTCTAGTTCCGACAATGCAGTAATAACAAGTCATCTAACTAACAATTCCAAAACTACTGTCTTGTACACAGTGTAAGGGGATAAAGAATATGTACATAAGGATATATGAATGAGTGATGGTACAGAGCAGCATAGGCAAGATACAGTAGATGGTATCGAGTACAGTATATACATATGAGATGAGTATGTAAACAAAGTGGCATAGTTAAAGTGGCTAGTGATACATGTATTACATAAGAATACAGTCGATGATATAGAGTACAGTATATACGTATGCATATGAGATGAATAATGTAGGGTAAGTAACATTATATAAGGTAGCATTGTTTAAAGTGGCTAGTGATATATTTACATAATTTCCCATCAATTCCCATTATTAAAGTGGCTGGAGTTGAGTCAGTGTCAGTGTATTGGCAGCAGCCACTCAATGTTAGTGGTGGCTGTTTAACAGTCTGATGGCCTTGAGATAGAAGCTGTTTTTCAGTCTCTCTGTCCCAGCTTTGATGCACCTGTACTGACCTCGCCTTCTGGATGATAGCGGGGTGAACAGGCAGTGGCTCGGGTGGTTGATGTCCTTGATAATCTTTATGGCCTTCCTGTGACATCGGGTGGTGTAGGTGTCCTGGAGGGCAGGTAGTTTGCCCCCGGTGATGCGTTGTGCAGACCTCACTACCCTCTGGAGAGCCTTACGGTTGAGGGCGGAGCAGTTGCCGTACCAGGCGGTGATACAGCCCGACAGGATACTCTCGATTGTGCATCTGTAGAAGTTTGTGAGTGCTTTTGGTGACAAGCCGAATTTCTTCAGCCTCCTGAGGTTGAAGAGGCGCTGCTGCGCCTTCTTCACAATGCTGTCTGTGTGAGTGGACCAATTCAGTTTGTCTGTGATGTGTATGCCGAGGAACTTAAAACTTGCTACCCTCTCCACTACTGTTCCATCGATGTGGATAGGGGGGTGTTCCCTCTGCTGTTTCCTGAAGTCCACAATCATCTCCTTAGTTTTGTTGACGTTGAGTGTGAGGTTATTTTCCTGACACCACACTCCGAGGGCCCTCACCTCCTCCCTGTAGGCCGTCTCGTCGTTGTTGGTAATCAAGCTTACCACTGTTGTGTCGTCCGCAAACTTGATGATTGAGTTGGAGGCGTGCGTGGCCACGCAGTCGTGGGTGAACAGGGAGTACAGGAGAGTGCTCAGAACGCACCCTTGTGGGGCCCCAGTGTTGAGGATCAGCAGGGAGGAGATGTTGTTGCCTACCCTCACCACCTGGGGGCGGCCCGTCATGAAGTCCAGTACCCAGTTGCACAGGGCGGAGTCGAGGCCCAGGGTCTCGAGCTTGATGACGAGTTTGGAGGGTACTATGGTGTTGAATGCCGAGCTGTAGTCGATGAACAGCATTCTCACATAGGTATTCCTCTTGTCCAGATGGGTTAGGGCAGTGTGCAGTGTGGTTGAGATTGTGTCGTCTGTGGACCTATTTGGGCGGTAAGCAAATTGGAGTGGGTCTAGGGTGTCAGGTAGGGTGGAGGTGATATGGTCCTTGACTAGTCTCTCAAAGCACTTCATGATGACGGAAGTGAGTGCTACGGGGCGGTAGTCGTTTAGCTCAGTTACCTTAGCTTTCTTGGGAACAGGAACAATGGTGGCCCTCTTGAAGCATGTGGGAACAGCAGACTGGTATAGGGATTGATTGAATATGTCCGTAAACACACCGGCCAGCTGGTCTGCGCATGCTCTGAGGGCGCAGCTGGGGATGCCGTCTGGGCCTGCAGCCTTGCGAGGGTTAACACGTTTAAATGTCTTACTCACCTCGGCTGCAGTGAAGGAGAGACCGCATGTTTTCGTTGCAGGCCGTGTCAGTGGCACTGTATTGTCCTCAAAGCGGGCAAAAAAGTTATTTAGTCTGCCTGGGAGCAGGACATCCTGGTCCGTGACTGGGCTGGATTTCTTCCTGTAGTCCGTGATTGACTGTAGACCCTGCCACATGCCTCTTGTGTCTGAGCCGTTGAATTGAGATTCTACTTTGTCTCTGTACTGACGCTTAGCTTGTTTGATAGCCTTGCGGAGGGAATAGCTGCACTGTTTGTATTCGGTCATGTTACCAGACACCTTGCCCTGATTAAAAGCAGTGGTTTCAGTTTCACGCGAATGCTGCCATCAATCCACGGTTTCTGGTTAGGGAATGTTTTAATCGTTGCTATGGGAATGACATCTTCAACGCACGTTCTAATGAACTCGCACACCGAATCAGTGTATTCGTCAATGTTGTTGTCTGACGCAATACGAAACATGTCCCAGTCCACGTGATGGAAGCAGTCTTGGAGTGTGGAGTCAGCTTGGTCGGACCAGCGTTGGACAGACCTCAGCTTGGGAGCCTCTTGTTTTAGTTTCTGTTTGTAGGCAGGGATCAACAAAATGGAGTTGTGGTCAGCTTTTCCGAAAGGGGGGCGGGGCAGGGCCTTATATGCGTCGCGGAAGTTAGAGTAACAATGATCCAAGGTCTTTCCACCCCTGGTTGCGCAATCGATATGCTGATAAAATTTAGGGAGTCTTGTTTTCAGATTAGCTTTGTTAAAATCCCCAGCTACAATAAATGCAGCCTCCGGATAAATGGTTTCCAGTTTGCAAAGAGTCAAATAAAGTTCATTCAGAGCCATCGATGTGTCTGCATGGGGGGGGATATATACGGCTGTGATTATAATCGAAGAGAATTCTCTTGGTAGATAATGCGATCTACATTTGATTGTGAGGAATTCTAAATCAGGTGAACAGAAGGATTCACACCATGTCACGTTAGCCATAAGGCATACGCCCCCGCCCCTCTTCTTACCAGAAAGATGTTTGTTTCTGTCTGCGCGATGCGTGGAGAAACCCGTTGGCTGCACCGCCTCGGATAGCGTCTCTCCAGTGAGCCACGTTTCCGTGAAGCAAAGAACGTTACAGTCTCTGATGTCCCTCTGGAATGCTACCCTTGCTCGGATTTCATCAACCTTGTTGTCAAGAGACTGGACATTGGCAAGAAGAATGCTAGGGAGTGGTGCACGGTGTGCCCGTCTCCGGAGTCTGACCAGAAGACCGCCTCGTTTCCCTCTTTTTCGGAGTCGTTTTTTTTGGGTCGCTGCATGGGATCCGCTCCGTTGTCCTGTTTATAAGGCTGAACACAGGATCCGCGTCGCGAAAAACATATTCTTGGTCGTACTGATGGTGAGTTGACGCTGATCTTATATTCAGTAGTTCTTCTCGACTGTATGTAATGAAACCTAAGATGACCTGGGGTACTAATGTAAGAAATAACACGTAAAAAAACAAAAAACTGCATAGTTTCCTAGGAACGCGAAGCGAGGCGGCCATCTCTGTCGGCGCCGGAAGTAGGTTTGGGTATAGACCTGGAAAGTATGACAGAACTTTGCAGGCTCTCTCTGCAGTAGTTTGCAACTCCTCCCCCTTTGGCAGTTCTATCTTGACGGAAAATGTTGTAGCTGGGTATGGAAATCTCAGAATTGTTGGTGGCCTTCCTAAGCCAGGATTCAGACACGGCTAGGACATCAGGGTTGGCGGAGTGTGCTAAAGCAGTGAATAAAACAAACTTAGGGAGGAGGCTTCTGATGTTAACATGAATGAAACCAAAGTTTTTTCGATCACAGAAGTCAACAAATGAGGGTGCCTGGGGACACGTGGGACCTGGGTTTACCTCCACATCACCCGAGGAACAGAGGAGGAGTAGGATGAGGGTACGGCTAAAGGCTGTCAAAACTGGTCGCCTAGAGCGTTGTGGACAAGAAATAAAAGGAGCAGATTTCTGGGCGTGGTAGAATAGATTCAGGGCATAATGCGCAGACAGGGTTATGGTGGGGTGCGGGTACAGCGGAGGTAAACCCAGGCACTGAGTGATGATAAGAGAGGTTGTATCTCTGGATAAGCTGGTTATAATGGTTGATGTCACCGGGAGGTGGGACAAAGGAGGTATCAGAGGTATAATGAGTGGAACTAGGGGCTCCATTGTAAACTAAAACAATGATAACTAACCTAAACAACAGTATACAAGGCATATTGACATATGAGAGAGACATACAGCGAGGCATAAAGTAATCACAGGTGTTGATTTGGAGAGCTAACTAAGACAACAACAGCTAATCAGCTAAAACAACAACAGGTAAAATGGCGATGAATGGGCAGAGGGTCGGTTAACTACACACAGAGCCTGAGTTCGTGGCTGGGGCCGGCAGATAAACAAAAATAAATAAATAAATATATAAACAGAATGGGGTACCGTGATTAATGGACAGTCCAGCAGGCATCAGCTATGTAGCCAAGTGATCATAGGGTCCAGGGGGCAGCAATAGATGGAACAGGGAGGCCGCGGAGTAGTCGTTACTACGCTAGCATGCGGGCGATGCAGCGTTTAAAGTTAGTAGCCCAGGGCTAGTAGTTTGTTTGATAATGACACCAGCTACTGTGAATATAGATATACGGTATTTTTGTCTGATGCGCATGTATACACACTCTCCAACAATGTGCTCAAACCTAAACTTTGCAAATACAGATATTCTATTCTAGATCCTAACCAGATTTTCTCCTCTTCTCCCATGTCTGTCCATCACCCTGCCCTCCTCACCAACTGATCTATCTACTCTACGTCACTCCTCAGGTAAGTGTCTTCAAATCACCCCCTCTTTACTATCTGAATGTCTGTGAGAGACATCTGGTAATATCTAAGTGTAAAATGATGCAATTCCACTTTGACAGTGTTCACAGCATTCAGCTATTGAACGTCCTACCTTCAGCTATTTCTCTGGCCTTCTGGACGGCCTACGTGGTCTGTAGTTGAATTGGTGTTCAGGTGACAGTTCAGTTATGCGGTGTTAGAATAATATTTGTAAACAAATGAATGAATAGATATGAATTAGCAGGCCATTAGTGTGTGTGATTGACTGGTCTGTGACATGGCTGTGTGTTAGTGGTGGTGATCATTAGTTATGGTCGGATATGGAGCTACACAGTGGTGTTGTTTCTACTGGAGGACACAGTATTCTGAAAGGAATAATTCTGTCATTAGGCTCATATTGATGTCTTTGAGCATATACACACACACTGACACACTCCTAGACCCTCTGTTGAAGTGGGCAGATCTGTGATCAGATGGAATTGTGTGTATTGATGACCCTGGAGAGGCCATGGTCTTGGACAGCGTTGCTAAGAAACAGAGTGTGCGTGAGAGTTGTTGAGGTGTGTGTGAAAGGGACTGTCTGCTCTATTAGAAACACTTAAAGCTGAAGAGAGAGCAGAGATCACACTGAGACCACACACTCAGTGGCATCTATGTCTGTCTGTGTTCCTGTTTCTGTGTCCATGTCAGTATATTTTGGGACAGTGTCTTGGGACAGTGTTTTGGGACAGTGTTTTGGACAGTGTTTTGGGACAGTGTTTTTGGACAGTGTTTTGGGACAGTGTTTTGGGACATAGTTTTGGGACAGTGTTTTGGGACAGTGTTTTGGGACAGTGTTTTGGGACAGTGTTTTGGGACAGTGTTTTTCACATTGGTTGGGTGAGTTTGTGGAGGTTGATGTCACTCTTCTCCTCATTCTCTTCTATATGCCTGAGATAGGAACAGATTGCCAATATGCTCCAAGTGTGTGTGTGTGTGTGTGTGTGTGTGTGTGTGTGTGTGTGTGTGTGTGTGTGTGTGTGTTTGTGTGTGTATGTGGAACAGATTGCCAGTATGCTCCAAGTGTGTTTGTGTGTGTATGTGTGTGTGTGTGTTTGACCTGAATGCTCAGCTGGCCAGGTTGACGGTGCTGTAATTGCAGGGTTATGGCTACTGAGCCTGATGGGTAATGACACATTTGCAAATGAATGATTTGAGCTGGGCTGTGATTAGCATATGGGGGGAGAAAGAGAGAAACACACACAGGCACTCCCTCACATATCTTTTCTCTCTAATCACCAGCAGGGTGAATGGAGAGGTCTGGTTGTGTGAGGGTGTGAGTAAGGGTGTGAAGAGGTCTGGGAGAGGTCTGGTTGTGTGGGGGTGTGAGTAAGGGTATGAAGAGGTCTGGGAGAGGTCTGTCTCTACTACACCTCTCTCTCTGTCTCTACTACACCTCTCTCTCTCGCTGTCTCTACTACACCTCTCTCTCTCTCTGTCTCTACTACACCTCTCTCTATCTATCTGTCTCTACTACACCTCTCTCTCTCTCTGTCTCTACTACACCTCTCTCTCTGTCTCTACTACGCCTCTCTCTCTCTCTCTCTCTGTCTCTACTACACCTCTCTCTCTCTCTCTGTCTCTACTACACCTCTCTCTCTCCCTCTGTCTCTACTACACCCCTCTCTCTCGATGTCACTACTACACCTCTCTCTCTGTCTCTACTACACCTCTCTATCTCTCTGTCTCTACTACACCGCCATCTCTCTGTCTCTACTACACCTCTCTCTCTCTCTGTCTCTACTACACCTCTCGCTATGTCTCCACTACACCTCTCTCTCTCTGTCTCTACTACACCTCTCTCTCTCCCTCTGTCTCTACTACACCCCTCTCTCTCGATGTCACTACTACACCTCTCTCTCTGTCTCTACTACACCTCTCTATCTCTCTGTCTCTACTACACCGCCCTCTCTCTGTCTCTACTACACCTCTCTCTCTCTCTGTCTCTACTACACCTCTCGCTATGTCTCCACTACACCTCTCTCTCTCTGTCTCTACTACACCTCTCTCTCTCTGTCTCTACTACACATCTCTCTCTCTGTCTCTACTACACCTCTCTCTCTGTCTCTACTACGCCTCTCTCTCTCTCTCTCTCTCTGTCTCTACTACACCTCTCTCTCTCTCTCTCTCTCTCTCTCTGTCTCTACTATACCTCTCTCTCTCCCTCTGTCTCTACTACACCTCTCTCTCTCGATGTCACTACTACACCTCTCTCTCTGTCTCTACTACACCTCTCTATCTCTCTGTCTCTACTACACCGCCCTCTCTCTGTCTCCACTACACCTCTCTCTCTCTGTCTCTACTACACCTCTCGCTGTCTCCACTACACCTCTCTCTCTCTGTCTCTACTACACCTCTCTCTCTCTGTCTCTACTACACATCTCTCTCTCTGTCTCTACTACACCTCTCTCTCTCTGTCTCTACTACACCTCTCTCTCTCTGTCTCCACTACACCTCTCTCGCTGTGTCTCTACTACACCTCTCTCTCTCTGTCTCTACTACACCTCTCTCTCTCTGTCTCTACTACACCCCTCTCTCTCTCTCTCTCTCTCTCTCTCTCTCTCTCTCTCTGTCTCTACGCCACCTCTCTCCCTCTGTCTCTACTACACCTCTCTCTCTCTGTCTCTACTACACCTCTCTCTCTGTGTGTCTCTACTACACCTCTCTCTCTCTCGGCCTCTACTTCACCTCTCTCTCTCTCTCTCTCTCTCTACTACACCTCTCTCTCTCTCTACTACACCTCTCTCTCTCTCTCTCTCTCTATTCACCTCTCTCTCTCTCTGTCTCTCTCTCTGTCTCTACTACACCCCTCTCTCTCTGTCTCTACTACACCTCTCTCTCTGTCTCTACTACACCTCTCTCTCTGTCTCTACTACACCTCTCTCTCTCTGTCTCTACTACACCTCTCTCTCTCTGTCTCCACTACACCTCTCTCTGTGTGTCTCTACTACACCTCTCTCTCTCTCTCTCTCTCTCTCTCTCTCTCTCTCTCTCTGTCTCTACTCCACCTCTCTCCCTCTGTCTCTACTACACCTCTCTCTCTCTGTCTCCACTACACCTCTCGCTCTCTATGTCTCTACTACACCTCTCTCTCTCTCTGTCTCTACTACACCTCTCTCTGTCTCCACTACACCTCTCTCTCTCTCTCTCTCTACCACATATCTCTCTGTCTCTACTACAGCTCTCTCTCTCTCTGTCTCTACTACATCTCTCTCTCTGTCTCTACTACACCTCTCTCTCTGTCTCTACTACACCTCTCTCTCTCTCTCTGTCTCTACTACACCTCTCTCTCTGTCTCTACTACACCTCTCTCTATCTATCTGTCTCTCCTACACCTCTCTCTCTCTGTCTCTACTACACCTCTCTCTCTGTCTCTACTACACCCCCCTCTCTCTCTGTCTCTACTACACCTCTCTCTGTCTCTACTACACCTCTCTCTCTCTCTCTGTCTCTACTACACCTCTCTATCTATCTGTCTCTACTACACCTCTCTCTATCTCTGTCTCTACTACACCTCTCTCTCTGTCTCTACTACACCCCTCTCTCTCTCTGTCTCTACTACACCTTTCTCTCTCTCTGTCTCTACTACACCTTTCTCTCTCTGTCTCTACTACACCTCTCTCTGTCTCTACTACAGCTCTCTCTCTGTCTCTACTACACCTCTCTCTCTCTGTCTCTACTACACCTCTCTCTCTCTGTCTCTACTACACCTCTCTCTCTGTCTCTACTACACCCCTCTCTCTCCCTGTCTCTACTACACCTCTCTCTGTCTCTACTACACCTCTCTCTATGTCTCTACTACACCGCTCTCTATCTATCTGTCTCTACTCCACCTCTCTCTCTCTCTCTGTCTCTACTACACCTCTCTCTCTCTGTCTCTACTACACCCCTCTCTCTCTCTGTCTCTACTACACCTCTCTCTGTCTCTACTACACCTCTCTCTCTGTCTCTACTACACCTCTCTCTCTCTCTGTCTCTACTACACCTCTCTCTCTCTGTCTCTACTACACCCCTCTCTCTCTCTGTCTCTACTACACCTCTCTCTCTGTCTCTACTACACCTCTCTCTCTGTCTCTACTACACCTCTCTCTCTCTCTCTGTCTCTACTACAGTAGAGTCTGTACATAGTCAAAGCTTTCCTTATGTTTGGGTCAGTCACAGTGGTCAGGTATTCTGCCACTGTGTACTCTCTGTTTAGGGCCAAATAGCATTCTAGTTTGCTCTGTTTTTTGTTTATTCTTTCCAATGTGTCAAATAAGTATCTTTTTTTTCTCATGATTTGGTTGGGTCTAATTGTGCTGCTGTCCTGGGGCTCTGTTGGGTGTGTTTGTGTTTGTGAACAGAGCCCCAGGACCAGCTTTCTTAGGGGACTCTTCTCCAGGTTCATCTCTCTGTAGGTGATGGCTTCGTTATGGAAGGTTTGGGAATCGCTTCCTTTTAGGTGGTTGTAGAATTTAATGGCTCTTTTCTGGATTTTGATCATTAGTAGGTATCGGCCTAATTCTGCTCTGCATGTATTATTTGGTGTTCTACGTTAGTACACTGGGGATATTTTTGCAGAATTCTGCGTGCAGAGTCTCAATTTGGTGTTTGTCCCATTTTGTGAAGTCTTGGTTGGTGAGCGGACCCCAGACCTCACAACCATAAAGGGCAATGGGCTCTATGACTGATTCAAGTATTTTTAGCCAGATCCTAATTGGTATGTTGAATTTTATGTTCCTTTTGATGGCATAGAATGCTCTTCTTGTCTTGTCTCTCAGATCGTTCACAGCTTTGTGGAAGTTACCTGTGGCACTGATGTTTAGGCCAAGGTATGTATCGTTTTTTTGTGTGCTCTAGGGCAACAGTGTCTAGATGGAATTTGTATTTGTGGTCCTGGTGACTGGACCTTTTTTGGAACACCATTATTTTTGTCTTACTGAGATTTACTGTCAGGGCCCAGGTCTGGCAGAATCTGTGCAGAATATCTTGGTGCTGCTGTAGGCCCGTCTTGGTTGGTGACAGAAGCACTAGATCATCAGCAAACAGTAGACATTTGACTTCAGATTCTAGTAGGGTGAGGCCGGGTGCTGCAGACTTTTCTAGTGCCCGCGCCAATTCGTTTATATATATGTTGAAGAGGGTGGGACTTAAGCTGCATCCCTGTCTCACCCCACGGCCCTGTGTGAAGAAATGTGTGTGTTTTTTACCAATTTTAACCGCACACTTGTTATTTGTGTACATGGATTTTATAATGTCGTATGTTATACCCCCAACACCACTTTCCATCAATTTGTGTAAGAGACCCTCATGCCAAATTGAGTCAAAGGCTTTTTTGAAATCAACAAAGCATGAGAAGACTTTGCCTTTGTTTTGGTTTGTTTGGTTGTCAATTATGGTGTGCAGGGTGAATACATGGTCTGTTGTACGGTAATTTGGTAAAAAGCCAATTTGACATTTGCTCAGTACATTGTTTTCATTGCGGAATTGTACGAGTCTGCTGTTAATGATAATGCAGAGGATTTTCCCAAGGTTACTGTTGACGCATATCCCACGTTAGTTATTGGGGTCAAATTTGTCTCCACTTTTGTGGATTGGGGTGATCAGTTCTTGGTTCCAAATATTGGGGAATATGCCAGAGCTAAGGATGATGTTAAAGAGTTTTAGTGTAGCCAATTTGGAATTTGGAATTTGTTGTCTATATATTTGATAATTTCATTAAGGATACCATGCCCTCTCTCTCTCTCTCTCTGTCTCTCTCTCTCTCTCTCTCTCCTTCCCCCTCTCCCTCCCTGAGAGGCCCACACATGCTCCTAGTAGCTGGCCTCTTCTCTCAAACATGTGAGAGTGTTAGATAGGCAACCGTGTGTGTGTGTGTATGTTTGTTTGTCTGACTCCAGAGGCTGTGCATCAGGGAGAGATTATAGAGATGCCTTATCTTGCCTGCTCCTGCTGTTGCGGAAGATCGACCACAACCTCTCCCAACACAGACACACACAGAGGAACATTGGGGTAGGGAGGGGGCAGAAAGAGGGAGGGAAGGAGGAGAGAAGGTGATTATTCTTGAGAGAAGGTATGATATCAAAAAAAGGTTGTGAGATTGGATGAGAGGAGAAGGGTGGGGTATGGGGTGCCATTTTTGGGCAGGGAGGGGGCATAGGGATAAAGAGGATAGGTGGAGGATGCTGGATAGTCACAGTCTGGTGTCCTGATCCTACATTACCCAGAGGCACAGCTCTCTGCCTCTCCTCTGTTCTCTACACTCTGTTCTTCCTCCTGGAAACATGGAAAGATGTCCTCTGTTCAGCTGGATCCACCTCTCTCATTCTTTAGTTCTCTTCCTTTTTTCTTTCTCTCTATTTCTTTCTCTCTCGTCACAATTGGTTTCTGTGCAGCCTCTTCCACCCCCTTTTTATCCCTTTTCTTCCAGGCTTCCTCTCTCATTCTCTTTATTTTACTCTCTCCCCCTCTCTTCTTTTCTCTCTCTCTCCTTCCGTCCCCTCTGGTGTGCTTTAGTGTCTCTGTCATCCTCTGATCACAGTGGTGCAGTCAGACACAGTGGCTTGGTCTCCAGGGGCCTTTTATGTCCTTTGACTGTGTGTGTGTGTGTGTGTGTGTGTGTGTGCGTGCGTGCGTGCGTGCGTGTCTGACTCGTTACACCCTTTCTAACAAGAGACGGCACTTGCTACTCAGTGTGTTTTGAGTAAATCAGACAGACCTGTCACCCCCCCCCCCCCCCACACACCTTTAGACTGATTGTTTTGTCTCTTTATCCCATTCTTGACACATCCTGTAGTGTCTGTAAGAAGTCCTGTATATGAATACAAATACTTTCTTGATTGTATGTTGATTGATTCAGATCCTGTTCCTTAGTCTGTCTGTATTCCCTGTCTATTAGATGTCTCTCTAAACAGACCTGTTCCTTAGTCTGTCTGTATTCCCTGTCTATTAGATGTCTCTCTAAACAGACCTGTTCCTTAGCCTGTCTGTATTCCCTGTCTATTAGATGTCTCTCTAAACAGACCTGTTCCTTAGTCTGTCTGTATTCCCTGTCTATTAGATGGCTCTCTAAACAGACCTGTTCCTTAGTCTGTCTGTATTCCCTGTCTATTAGATGTCTCTCTAAACAGACCTGTTCCTTAGTCTGTCTGTATTCCCTGTCTATTAGATGTCTCTATACAGACCTGTTCCTTAGTCTGTCTGTATTCCCTGTCTATTAGATGTCTCTCTAAACAGACCTGTTCCTTAGTCTGTCTGTATTCCCTGTCTATTAGATGTCTCTCTAAACAGACCTGTTCCTTAGTCTGTCTGTATTCCCTGTCTATTAGATGTCTCTCTAAACAGACCTGTTCCTTAGTCTGTCTGTATTCCCTGTCTATTAGATGTCTCTCTAAACAGACCTGTTCCTTAGTCTGTCTGTATTCCCTGTCTATTAGATGGCTCTCTAAACAGACCTGTTCCTTAGTCTGTCTGTATTCCCTGTCTATTAGATGTCTCTCTAAACAGACCTGTTCCTTAGTCTGTCTGTATTCCCTGTCTATTAGATGTCTCTATACAGACCTGTTCCTTAGTCTGTCTGTATTCCCTGTCTATTAGTTGTCTCTCTAAACAGACCTGTTCCTTAGTCTGTCTGTATTCCCTGTCTATTAGATGTCTCTCTAAACAGACCTGTTCCTTAGTCTGTCTGTATTCCCTGTCTATTAGATGTCTCTCTAAACAGACCTGTTCCTTAGTCTGTCTGTATTCCCTGTCTATTAGTTGTCTCTCTAAACAGACCTGTTCCTTAGTCTGTCTGTATTCCCTGTCTATTAGATGTCTCTCTAAACAGACCTGTTCCTTAGTCTGTCTGTATTCCCTGTCTATTAGATGTCTCTCTAAACAGACCTGTTCCTTAGTCAGTCTGTATTCCCTGTCTATTAGATGTCTCTCTAAACAGACCTGTTCCTTAGTCTGTCTGTATTCCCTGTATATTAGATGTCTCTCTAAACAGACCTGTTCCTTAGTCTGTCTGTATTCCCTGTCTATTAGATGTCTCTCTAAACAGACCTGTTCTTAGTCTGTCTGTATTCCCTGTATATTAGATGTCTCTCTATACAGACCTGTTCCTTAGTCTGTCTGTATTCCCTGTCTATTAGGTGTCTCTCTAAACAGACCTGTTCCTTAGTCTGTCTGTATTCCCTGTCTATTAGATGTCTCTCTAAACAGACCTGTTCTTAGTCTGTCTGTATTCCCTGTATATTAGATGTCTCTGTAAACAGACCTGTTTCTTAGTCTGTCTGTATTCCCTGTCTATTAGATGTCTCTCTAAACAGACCTGTTTCTTAGTCTGTCTGTATTCCCTGTCTATTAGATGTCTCTCTATACAGACCTGTTCCTTAGTCTGTCTGTATTCCCTGTACATTAGATGTCTCTCTAAACAGACCTGTTCTTAGTCTGTCTGTATTCCCTGTCTATTAGATGTCTCTCTAAACAGACCTGTTCCTTAGCCTGTCTGTATTCCCTGTCTATTAGATGTCTCTCTAAACAGACCTGTTCCTTAGTCTGTCTGTATTCCCTGTCTATTAGATGTCTCTCTAAACAGACCTGTTCCTTAGTCAGTCTGTATTCCCTGTCTATTAGATGTCTCTCTAAACAGACCTGTTCCTTAGTCTGTCTGTATTCCCTGTATATTAGATGTCTCTCTAAACAGACCTGTTCCTTAGTCTGTCTGTATTCCCTGTCTATTAGATGTCTCTCTAAACAGACCTGTTCTTAGTCTGTCTGTATTCCCTGTATATTAGATGTCTCTCTATACAGACCTGTTCCTTAGTCTGTCTGTATTCCCTGTCTATTAGGTGTCTCTCTAAACAGACCTGTTCCTTAGTCTGTCTGTATTCCCTGTCTATTAGATGTCTCTCTAAACAGACCTGTTCTTAGTCTGTCTGTATTCCCTGTATATTAGATGTCTCTGTAAACAGACCTGTTTCTTAGTCTGTCTGTATTCCCTGTCTATTAGATGTCTCTCTAAACAGACCTGTTTCTTAGTCTGTCTGTATTCCCTGTCTATTAGATGTCTCTCTATACAGACCTGTTCCTTAGTCTGTCTGTATTCCCTGTACATTAGATGTCTCTCTAAACAGACCTGTTCTTAGTCTGTCTGTATTCCCTGTCTATTAGATGTCTCTCTAAACAGACCTGTTCCTTAGCCTGTCTGTATTCCCTGTCTATTAGATGTCTCTCTAAACAGACCTGTTCCTTAGTCTGTCTGTATTCCCTGTCTATTAGATGGCTCTCTAAACAGACCTGTTCCTTAGTCTGTCTGTATTCCCTGTCTATTAGATGTCTCTCTAAACAGACCTGTTCCTTAGTCAGTCTGTATTCCCTGTCTATTAGATGTCTCTCTAAACAGACCTGTTCCTTAGTCTGTCTGTATTCCCTGTATATTAGATGTCTCTCTAAACAGACCTGTTCCTTAGTCTGTCTGTATTCCCTGTCTATTAGATGTCTCTCTAAACAGACCTGTTCT
>NC_048570.1:70227937-70230437 GCF_013265735.2 Oncorhynchus mykiss | reverse complement strand
ACAATCCACCTGTGTGTAATCAAGTCTCCGTATAAATGCACCTGCACTGTGATAGTCTCAGAGGACCGTTAAAAGCGCAGAGAGCATCATGAAGAACAAGGAACACACCAGGCAGGTCCGAGATACTGTTGTGAAGAAGTTTAAAGTCGGATTTGGATACAAAAAGATTTCCCAAGCTTTAAACATCCCAAGGAGCACTGTGCAAGCGATAATATTGAAATGGAAGGAGTATCAGACCACTGCAAATCTACCAAGACCTGGCCGTCCCTCTAAACTTTCAGCTCATACAAGGATAAGACTGATCAGAGATGCAGCCAAGAGGCCCATGATCACTCTGAATGAACTGCAGAGATCTACAGCTGAGGTGGGAGACTCTGTCCATAGGACAACATTTAGTCGTATATTGCACAAATCTGGCCTTTATGGAAGAGTGGCAAGAAGAAAGCCATTTCTTAAAGATATCCATAAAAAGTGTTGTTTAAAGTTTGCCACATGCCACCTGGGAGACACACCAAACATGTGGAAGAAGGTGCTCTGGTCAGATGAAACCAAAATTGAACTTTTTGGCAACAATGCAAAACGTTATGTTTGGCGTAAAAGCAACACAGCTGAACACACCATCCCCACTGTCAAACATGGTGGTGGCAGCATCATGGTTTGGGCCTGCTTTTCTTCAGCAGGGACAGGGAAGATGGTTAAAATTGATGGGAAGATGGATGGAGCCAAATACAGGACCATTCTGGAAGAAAACCTGATGGAGTCTGCAAAAGACCTGAGACTGGGACGGAGATTTGTCTTCCAACAAGACAATGATCCAAAACATAAAGCAAAATCTACAATGGAATGGTTCAAAAATAAACATATCCAGGTGTTAGAATGGCCAAGTCAAAGTCCAGACCTGAATCCAATCGAGAATCTGTGGAAAGAACTGAAAACTGCTGTTCACAAATGCTCTCCATCCAACCTCACTGAGCTCGAGCTGTTTTGCAAGGAGGAATGGGAAAAAATGTCAGTCTCTCGATGTGCAAAACTGATAGAGACATACCCCAAGCGACTTTCAGCTGTAATCGCAGCAAAAGGTGGCGCTACAAAGTATTAACTTAAGGGGGCTGAGTAATTTTGCACGCCCAATTTTTCAGTTTTTTATTTGTTAAAAAAGTTTGAAATATCCAATAAATGTCGTTCCACTTCATGATTGTGTCCCACTTGTTGTTGATTCTTCACAAAAAAATACAGTTTTATATCTTTATGTTTGAAGCCTGAAATGTGGCAAAAGGTCGCAAAGTTCAAGGGGGCCAAATACTTTCGCAAGGCACTGTACATATGAGATGAGTAATGTAGGATATGTAAACATATAAAGTGGCATTGTTTAAAGTGACTAGTTAAACATTTATTACATCCAATTTTGAATTATTAGGCGGCTAGAGATTTGAGTCAGTATGTTAACAGCAGCCACTCAATGTTTTTCAGTCTCTCGGTCCCTGCTTTGATGCACCTGTACTGACCTCACCTTCTGGATGATAGTGGGGTGAACAGGCAGTGGCTCGGGTGGTTGTTGTCCTTGATGATCTTTTTGGCCTTCCTGTGACATCGGGTGGTGTAGGTGTCCTGGAGTGCAGGTAAACTGCCCCCGGTGATGCGTTGTACAGACCTCACAACCCTCTGGAAAGCCTTACGGTTGTGGGCGGAGCAGTTGCCGTACCAGGCGGTGATACAGCCCGACAGGATGCTCTCCATTGTGCATCTATAAAAGTTTGTCAGGGTTTTGGGTGACAAGCCAGATTTCTTCAGCCTCCTGAGGTTGAAGAGGCACTGTTGCGCCTTCTTCACCACACTGTCTGTGTGGGTGGACCATTTCTGTCTGTCTGTGTTGTGTACGCTGAGGAACTTAAAACTTTCCACTGTCTCCACTGCTGTCCCTTCGATGTGGATAGGGGGGTGCTCCCTCTGCTGTTTCCTGAAGTCCACCATCATCTCCTTTGTTTTGTTGACGTTGAGTGAGCGGTTGTTTTCCTGACACCACACTCCAAGTGCACTCACCTCCTCCCTGTAGGCAGACTTGTTGTTGTTGGTAATCAAGCCTACCACTGTAGTGTCGTCTGCAAACTTGATGATTGAGTTGGAGGCGTGCATGGCCACCGTGTCATGTGTGAACAGGGAGTACAGGAGAGGGCTGAGAACGCACCCTTGTGGGGCCCCAGTGTTGAGGATCAGCGGGGTGGAGATGTTGTTTCCTACCCTCACCACCTGGGGGCGGCATGTCAGAAAGTCTAGGACCCAGTTGCACAGGGCGAGCTGTAGTCGATGAACAGCATTCTTACATAGGTATTCCTCTTGTCCAGATGGGATAGGGCAGTGTGCAGTGTGATTGCGTCATCTGTGGACCTATTGGGGCAGTAAGCAAATTGGAGTGAATATGAGATGAAATGATCCATGACTAGTGTTTCAAAGCACTTCATGATGATGGAAGTGAGTGCTACAGGGCGTTAGTCGTTTAGCT
>NC_048570.1:70212937-70225437 GCF_013265735.2 Oncorhynchus mykiss | reverse complement strand
CGTTCGTGTGTGTGTCACCTCCCGCTGTGAGGAGACGAAGAGGGAGTGTGTGACCCAGCACAGGGGGTCAGGGGAGAGAGCGAGGGGGTCGTAAGCGGGGTCGTGCCCAGGGACTTACCCTCACACCGCTCTCCGTGTGTGTGTCTGTGACTCTGTGTTTGTGTGTCCTAGCCGGCTGGGCGGTCCCAGCATCACGCTCCGTTAGTTGGACCAGAGAGTCGGGATGACAGTCCCAGCCTAGCCTCCTCACATTTAGAGCCTCCTTGCTGGGTGGCACCGAGGGCACAGCCGCCCTGTACCACCATACTCCTCCAGGACAGGACTGCTGCCCTGATCTCCGTACCACATTGTCTTCTATCTACATGACTCTAACCATGTTTGGACTAAAAGCACCTCTCTACTACCTGCCAGGTAAGCTGTTGTGGGGGTTTGGTGTGTCTGGGTTAGTGTCTGTGCGTGTGAGCATACCAGCCTTTTCACGTGTTTGTGAGAAAGCACTCAAGTGGGATAAAAGCTGTGTGACTCAAGTCAGGTGCATGTGAAGTAGCTTGGGACTGGTAAGAATGGGCCTCTGTCTTCTGGTGTTGGTGTGTGTTGGCAGGAGTGTGTAAGCTGAGCTGTGTGTCTGGCTACAGTGAATAAGGACTGGCTGACTTGACTGGCTGGCTGACTGGCTGCTCTCTAGCCTGTTATCAGTCATCAGGTAAGCCAGCCCGTAAGTGTCGACGTGTGTTTTATTCAAGACAGGCACGGTGAGGGAGAGGGAGGATGAAAGTGTGTGTGTGCATGTGTCTGTCTGTAAGTGTGTGTGTGCATTGTGTGAGTGTAAATGTACTGTGTGTGTGTGTGTGTGTGTGTGTGCGTGCGTGTGTGTGTGTGTGTGTGTTTGTGTGTGTGCGTGCGTGCGTGTGTGTGTGTTAGCTGTAGCGTGGTGTGAGGTTACCGCCGGTCTGCGCTTAAGTGCGTCTCACGGCTCACTGGGCTCTGATTATGGAGAGGGTGGCCAGGAGAGGGCAGAGGGGGGAGGGAGGGAGGGAGGGAGGGAGGGAGGGAGTATAGAGAGGTAGAATAGGGAGAGAGGGAATTCTAGCTGTAGAACATATTTTTGTCTGTTACAATAGAAGCCTGAGTTAATTCATCAAATTCACTCTATAATGGTATGAGTACTTTCTATGTATGTCCATGTTTCTATGTATGAGTGTGTGAACCTGCATGTAGTATGGATGTCCATGTTTCCATGTATGAGTGTGTGAACCTGCATGTAGTATATATGTCTATATGTATATATGTCTATATGTCTATATGTATATATGTCTATATGTATATATGTCTATATGTATATATGTCTATATGTATATATGTCTATATGTATATATGTATATATGTATATATGTATATATGTCTATATGTATATATGTATATATGTCTATATGTATATATGTCTATATGTATATATGTCTATATGTCTATATGTCTATATGTATATATGTCTATATGTATATATGTATATATGTCTATATGTATATATGTCTATATGTATATATGTCTATATGTATATATGTCTATATGTATATATGTCTATATGTATATATGTATATATGTATATATGTATATATGTCTATATGTATATATGTCTATATGTCTATATGTCTATATGTATATATGTCTATGTTTTTGCATCTTAGAAAAGCTTTGACAGGTCTTTGACCACAAGACAAATCCACACTTGGTGAAATAGAAACTCTCTCTGTTGTCCGTGTGCCTGAATGTGTTTCTATACAGTGTGTGTTAATCCTAGCCCCTCTCTTCTCGCTTCCCAGTAGCAGCGGGGTGTCTACACTGACACTTACTGAAGATAAATTATTCATCTGCTACCGTCAGCAGAGAACACACTAGTAGGACCAGGGCAGGGCAAGGAAAGGCAGGTGAGCGGAGGGAGGGGCGGAAGGGCCAGGGCAGGGGAGGGGAGGGGAGGGCATGGGGAGGGGAGGCAAGGGGAGGGGAGGGGAGGCAAGGGGAGGGGAGGGGAGGGCATGGGGAGGGGAGGCAAGGGGAAGGGAGGGGAGGGGAGGGCATGGGGAGGGGAGGCGAGGGGGGTGGAGGGGAGGGGAGGCAAGGGCAGGGGAGGGGAGGGGAGGGGCAGGGGAGGGAAGGCAAGGGCAGGGGAGGGAAGGCAAGGGGAGGGGAGGGAGGGCCGGGGCCAGACAGGACAGGGCAGGACAGGACAGAACAGGGCAGGACAGGGCAGGGCAGGGCAGGGCAGGACAGGGCAGGGCAGGGCAGGGCAGGGCAGGGCAGGGCAGGGCAGGGCAAGGTAGGACAGAGCAGGACAGGGCAGGACAGGACAGAGCAAGACAGGACGGAGCAGGACAGGACAGGACAGGACAGAGCTACAGTATACAGTATAGATCCTCCCCTGTATCATATAGATGAGGATATAGAACATAAATCCATCCTGCTTCACTGGAACAGACAGGAACTGCAGGGGAAATGAGTGACAGAATGATTACAGTGTCAGTGTGTCCTAATGACTGGATCATATTGTCAATAGGAGTTCAATAGAGTATGTGTGTTCCTGTCAGCTGGGATCTAAATGATTGACAGGTGACAATCACCCTGCCAACAAGGCCGTCAGTCAGTCTTACTGATGTCAGTCAGAGTATAGCAGCAGCAATAGGTGAATTTATTCTTGTGGTAAAGGAAGCTGCTGAGTGTACTATATAATCCATAGAACTGAATGTGTTACTGTGCTGCGACCTCACACTGTCTCTCTGATTTCTCATCTATCAGTCCTTCTCTGTCCCCTCCCCTCACTTTCTCCATCTCTCTCCATCTCTCTTCCTCTCTCTCCATCTCTCTCTCTCTCTGTCTTTGTTGTCTGTTGGAGACGGAGGGGTTTGAAATGGAGATCTGTAAGAGAAGGCCACAGAGCTCCCACTGTGTTGTGCTGAGGGAGAGAGATGGAGAGAGAGAGAGAGAGAGAGAGAGAGAGAGAGAGAGAGAGAGGGAGAAAAGGAGGGAGGGAGAGAGAGGGAGAGAGAGAGAGAGAGAGAGAAAAGGAGGGAGGGAGGGAGGGAGGGAGGGAGGGCGGGCGGGCGGGAGAGAGGGAGAGAGAGAGAGAGAGAGGGAGAGAGAGAGAGAAAAGGAGGGAGGGAGAGAGAGGGAGAGAGAGGGAGAGAGAGAGAGAGAGAGAGGGAGAAAAGGAGGGAGGGAGAGAGAGGGAGAGAGAGAGAGAGAGAGAAAAGGAGGGAGGGAGGGAGGGAGGGCGGGCGGGAGAGAGGGAGAGAGAGAGAGAGAGGGAGAGAGAGAGAGAAAAGGAGGGAGGGAGAGAGAGAGAGAGAAAATGAGGGAGGGAGGGAGGGAGGGAGGGCGGGCGGGAGAGAGGGAGAGAGAGAGAGAGAGAGGGAGAGAGAGAGAGAAAAGGAGGGAGGGAGAGAGAGGGAGAGAGAGAGAGAGAAAAGGAGGGAGGGAGAGAGAGAGAGAGAGAGGGAGAAAAGGAGGGAGGGAGGGAGAGAGAGGGAGAGAGAGAGAGAGAGAGAGAAAAGGAGGGAGGGAGGGAGGGCGGGCGGGAGAGAGGGAGAGAGAGAGAGAGGGAGAGAGAGAGATAAAAGGAGGGAGGGAGGGAGAGAGGGAGAGAGAGAGAGAAAAGGAGGGAGGGAGAGAGAGGGGGAGAGAGGGAGAGACAGAGAGAGAGAGAGAGAGGGAGAGAGAGGGAGGGAGAGAGAGGGAGAAAAGGAGGGAGGGAGAGAGAGGGAGAGAGAGAGAGAGAGAGAAAAGGAGGGAGAGAGTAAACACTGATTATGCCTCTGGCCTACATGTGCTCTTTGAGGGGTGAGGAGAGAGAGAGGAAAGCAATGGCAATGGAGGAAACCGGTAGAGAAAGAGGGACATGGACTAAGGAAGGAGAGAATGAGTGAGGGATAGTGGCTGTGTGTATGTATGGGGAAGAAGAAGTATGAAGGTGGCTCTGGGAGACCTGGGTCATCACTCCACAGCCCACCTCACCCCCTCTCACCCTTCCTCACCCTTCCTCACCCTCCTCTTGACCCTGTCCTTGCATTGTCTGCCCTTTTCCCCTTTCACCCTCCTCAACCCCTACTCCTCGTCCTTCCTCTCCCCCTGTCTCCCTCTCTCCCCCTGTCTCCCTCTCTCTCCCTCCCTCTCCCCCTCTCTCCATCTCTCTCCCCCTCTCTCCCTCCTACATGCCACAGAGATTAGAGACACAGTGGGAGGGGCTCTGCTCTGGACTGCCAGTCAAAGCCAGAGGTCACTGTGTTGCAGTGTGTGTGTTAGTTGTCTCTGAGCCTACTCTCCTTTTCTTTTCCCCTCAGTGTGTGTGTGTGTGTGTGTGTGTGTGTGTGTGTGTGTGTGTGTGTGTGTGTGTGTGTGTGTGTGTGTGTGTGTGCTCAGCGCTGTGGGTTGCCCTGCCTCTCCCCTCTCTATCATTCACACACTGAATGAGCCCCCACCTCCCTTCTCATTTTAACTGCTGTTGCCTTGGAGACCGTGTCAGACACATGCTAGTTTTTCAATGATTGCATGACAAGAAAAAAGAGGAGCGTTAAAGAAAAGGGAGAAGAGAAGAATGGAGAAGGAGGAGAGACATTGCTGCCTGGCTGAAGCAGGCTAACTATTGGTCCTTGACGGAGAGAGAGAAGGAGGGAGAGAGAAAGAGGGAGAGAGAGAGACAGTGTGGAAGAGAGGGACGAAGGGAGGGGAACAGAGAATTGGATAGGGGGATGAAGGAGAGAGACAGAGGGAGAGATAGAGAAAATGAGATGGAGAGAAGGAGGGAGAGAGAGAGCAGGGTTGGGGTTGTAACTGAGGTATGGTACTGGAGTCAGTGCCCTGCTGTCAGGGTTGGCCTCTGAACACAGGAGGAACAGAGGGACAAGGAGGTGGCAACTGACAGGCTGATAACACATACACACAGAGAGAGAGAGAGCGTCAAAGAGACTGGGTTCTGATACACCGTGGCTGCTGTAACCAGGCTAGGGACCTCACAAAATGGAGGAATTTAAATGACCCTCGATGTGCAGCATTATGGCTGCTGTTGGGCTGCCTCACTGTGTGTGTGTGTGTGTGTGTGTGTGTGTGTGTGTGTGTGTGTGTGTGTGTGTGTGTGTGTGTGTGTGTGTGTGTGTGTGTGTGTGTGTATTACACAGCTCTTGTTATGGTGGGTTGTTATGGTGTGTATTACACAGCTCTTGTTATAAAGGGCCATAGGGGCTATTGAATCAGTGTGTACAATTCAACTGTTTCTGTCTGTTAGCCTGGATTTATTGTAGCTTTGCCTGTGATTCCACAATTCCCTAACTATACTGGTACACACACACATATACACACACACACACATACGCACACATATACACACACACACACACACATATACACACACACACATACACACACACACACACACACACACACACACACACACACACACACACACACACACACACACACATATACACACACACACATATACACACACACATATACTCACCTCCCTCCTCCTCACCATTCCCTCTCTAACCCCTCACCTCCCTCCTCCTCACCATCCCTCTCTAACCCCTCACCTCCCTCCTCCTCACCATTCCCTCTTTTACCCCTCACCTCCCTTCTCCTCACCATCCCTCTCTAACCCCTCACCTCCCTCCTCCTCACCATCCCTCTCTAACCCCTCACCTCCCTCCTCCTCACCATTCCCTCTCTCTTCCTAACCCCTCTCCTCCCTCCTCACCATTCCCTCTCTAACCCCTCACCTCCCTTCTCCTCACCATTCCCTCTCTAACCCCTCACCTCCCTCCTCCTCACCATCCCTCTCTAACCCCTCACCTCTCTCCTCCTCACCATCCCTCTCTAACCCCTCACCTCCATCCTCTTCACCATCCTCTCTAACCCCTCACCTCCCTCCTCCTCACCATTCCCTCTCTCTTCCTAACCCCTCTCCTCCCTCCTCCTCACCATTCCCTCTCTAACACCTCTCCTCGCTCCTACTCACCATTCCCTCTCTCTTCCTAACCCCTCTCCTCCCTCCTCCTCACCATTCCCTCTCTCTTCCTAACCCCTCTCCTCCCTCCTCCTCACCATTCCCTCTCTCTTCCTAACCCCTCTCCTCCCTCCTCCTCACCATTCCCTCTCTCTTCCTAACCCCTCTCCTCCCTCCTCCTCACAATTCCCTCTCTAACCCCTCTCCTCCCTCCTCCTCACCATTCCCTCTCTCTTCCTAACCCCTCTCCTCCCTCCTCCTCACCATTCCCTCTCTCTTCCTAACCCCTCTCCTCCCTCCTCCTCACCATTCCCTCTCTCTTCCTAACCCCTCTCCTCCCTCCTTCTCACCATTCCCTCTCTAACCCCTCTCCTCCCTCCTCCTCACCATTCCCTCTCTAACCCCTCTCCTCCCTCCTCCTCACCATTCCCTGTCCCTCACTTCATCACTCCCTATACATCCCTTTCTCTTACCCTTCCTCCCTCGTTGTCCCCTCTCTCCTACCTCCCGCTCTCCTCCCATCCTCTCTCCTCCCTCCCGCTCTCCTCCCATCCTCTCCTAGGGGATCTGTGAGATGAAGCTGTTAAACCCCCTGATATATTTTCCTCTCCTCTGGGACCAGCTAGCATGTCATATAGGGCTTTCTAGTTTCGCTCTCTCTCTCTCTCTCTCTCTTTCTGCTGTTGTTGTTTCCCCAGTCCAGTGGCTATGTTACGTTAGCCTGAGGGGACAGCTGGGATGTTAATACAGGAGAGATGGAGGGAGAGAGAGAGTCAGCAGAAAGAAAAAAAAAATAAGTGCAGGTTAAAAGTGTTGTCATGCATCATGGAGAAGCAATGAAGTATCATGGGTGGGGCGTGTGCGCAGGGCGGGTGTGCAGGAGGGGGTGTGTGTGCAGGAGGGTGTGTGTGTGCAGGAGGGGGTGTGTGTGCAGGGCGGGTATGTGTGCAGGAGGGTGTGTGTGCAGGGTGGGTGTGTGTGCAGGAGGGGGTGTGTGTGCAGGAGAGGGTGTGTGTGCAGGGCGGGTATGTGTGCAGGAGGGTGTGCGTGTGCAGGAGGGTGTGTGTGCGCAGGGCGGGTATGTGTGCAGGAGGGGGTGTGTGTGCAGGAGAGGGTGTGTGTGCAGGGCGGGTATGTGTGCAGGAGGGTGTGCGTGTGCAGGAGGGTGTGTGTGCGCAGGGCGGGTGTGCAGGAGGGTGTGTGTGTGCAGGAGGGGGTGTGTGTGCAGGGCGGGGTGTGCAGGAGGGTGTGTGTGTGCAGGAGGGGGTGTGTGTGTGCAGGGCGGGGTGTGTGTCCACTCTTCTATTCCATCCCAGGATTGAACCAAACAGCTACTGGTGGCTAATGTTATCCTAAATCATCACATTCTGTTCATCCAGACAGAGGTTAGTCTGGGAGTGGATGTTTGACCTTACTGTATAACCACCGTACTGGGAAAACACACACACGCTCACACAAACTACAGCCCAGCTACAGCCCAGCTCACACAAACTACAGCCCAGCTCACACAAACTACAGCCCAGCTCACACGAACACACACAGCCTAGCTACAGCCCAGCTCACACAAACTACAGCCCAGCTACAGCCCAGCTCACACAAACTACAGCCCAGCTACAGCCCAGCTACAGCCCAGCTACAGCCCAGCTCACACGAACTACAGCCCAGATACAGCCCAGCTCACACAAACTACAGCCCAGCTACAGCCCAGCTCACACAAACACACACAGCCCAGCTACAACCCAGCTCACACAAACACACACAGCCCAGCTACAGCCCAGCTCACACAAACACACACAGCCCAGCTACAGCCCAGCTCACACAAACAGCCCAGCTACAACCCAGCTCACACAAACACACAAAGCCCAGCTACAGCCCAGCTCACACAAACAGCCCAGCTACAACCCAGCTCACACAAACAGCCCAGCTACAACCCAGCTCACACAAACTACAGCCCAGCTATAACCCAGCTCACACAAACACACACAGCCCAGCTACAACCCAGCTCACACACACACACAGCCCAGCTACAACCCAGCTCACACAAACAGCCCAGCTACAACCCAGCTCACACAAACTACAGCCCAGCTACAACCCAGCTCACACAAACAGCCCAGCTACAACCCAGCTCACACAAACACACACAGCCCAGCTACAACCCAGCTCACACAAACTACAGCCCAGCTACAACCCAGCTCACACAAACACACACAGCCCAGCTACAGCCCAGCTCACACAAACTACAGCCCAGCTACAACCCAGCTCACACAAACAGCCCAGCTACAACCCAGCTCACACAAACTACAGCCCAGCTACAACCCAGCTCACACAAACAGCCCAGCTACAACCCAGCTCACACAAACAGCCCAGCTACAACCCAGCTCACACAAACAGCCCAGCTACAACCCAGCTCACACAAACAGCCCAGCTACAACCCAGCTCACACAAACAGCCCAGCTACAACCCAGCTCACACAAACACACACAGCCTAGCTACAACCCAGCTCACACAAACAGCCCAGCTACAACCCAGCTCACACAAACAGCCCAGCTACAACCCAGCTCACACAAACTACAGCCCAGCTACAACCCAGCTCACACAAACAGCCCAGCTACAACCCAGCTCACACAAACAGCCCAGCTACAACCCAGCTCACACAAACAGCCCAGCTACAACCCAGCTCACACAAACAGCCCAGCTACAACCCAGCTCACACAAACAGCCCAGCTACAACCCAGCTCACACAAACACACACAGCCTAGCTACAGCCCAGCTCACACAAACAGCCCAGCTACAACCCAGCTCACACAAACAGCCCAGCTACAACCCAGCTCACACAAACTACAGCCCAGCTACAACCCAGCTCACACAAACACACACAGCCCAGCTACAACCCAGCTCACACAAACACACACAGCCCTGCTACAGAGGGAAGGGATTTGAAGCACTGCATGAGCAGCTACATGAACTGGTGGCTAAACTAGTCTCTGATAAACTAGTCTCTGATAAACTAGTCTCTGATTAACTAGTCTCTGATAAACTAGTCTCTGATAAACTAGTCTCTGATTAACTAGTCTCTGATTAACTAGTCTCTGATAAACTAGTCTCTGATAAACTAGTCTCTGATAAACTAGTCTCTGATAAACTAGTCTCTGATTAACTAGTCTCTGATAAACTAGTCTCTGATAAACTAGTCTCTGATTAACTAGTCTCTGATTAACTAGTCTCTGATAAACTAGTCTCTGATTAACTCGTCTCTGATAAACTAGTCTCTGATTAACTAGTCTCTGATGAACTAGTCTCTGATAAACTGGTCTCTGATTAAATAGTCTCTGATGAACTAGTCTCTGATAAACTAGTCTCTGATAAACTAGTCTCTGTTAAACTAGTCTCTGATTAACTAGTCTCTGATGAACTAGTCTCTGATAAACTGGTCTCTGATTAAATAGTCTCTGATGAACTAGTCCCTGATAAACTAGTCTCTGATAAACTAGTCTCTGATAAACTAGTCTCTGATAAACTAGTCTCTGATTAACTAGTCTCTGATTAACTAGTCTCTGATGAACTAGTCTCTGATAAACTAGTCTCTGATTAACTAGTCTCTGATAAACTAGTCTCTGATTAACTAGTCTCTGATGAACTAGTCTCTGATAAACTGGTCTCTGATTAAATAGTCTCTGATAAACTAGTCTCTGATTAACTAGTCTCTGATGAACTAGTCTCTGATAAACTAGTCTCTGATAAACTAGTCTCTGATAAACTAGTCTCTGATTAACTAGTCTCTGATAAACTGGTCTCTGATAAACTAGTCTCTGATGAACTAGTCTCTGATAAACTAGTCTCTGATAAACTAGTCTCTGATAAACTAGTCTCTGATTAACTAGTCTCTGATAAACTAGTCTCTGATAAACTAGTCTCTGATAAACTAGTCTCTGATAAACTAGTCTCTGATAAACTAGTCTCTGATGAACTAGTCTCTGATAAACTAGTCTGTGATAAACTAGTCTCTGATAAACTAGTCTCTGATTAACTAGTCTCTGATGAACTAGTCCCTGATAAACTGGTCTCTGATTAAATAGTCTCTGATGAACTAGTCTCTGATAAACTAGTCTCTGATAAACTAGTCTCTGTTAAACTAGTCTCTGATTAACTAGTCTCTGATGAACTAGTCTCTGATAAACTGGTCTCTGATTAAATAGTCTCTGATGAACTAGTCTCTGATAAACTAGTCTCTGATAAACTAGTCTCTGATAAACTAGTCTCTGATGAACTAGTCTCTGATAAACTAGTCTCTGATAAACTAGTCTCTGATTAAATAGTCTCTGATAAACTAGTCTCTGATTAACTAGTCTCTGATAAACTAGTCTCTGATAAACTAGTCTCTGATAAACTAGTCTCTGATAAACTAGTCTCTGATTAACTAGTCTCTGATGAACTAGTCTCTGATAAACTAGTCTCTGATTAACTAGTCTCTGATTAACTAGTCTCTGATAAACTAGTCTCTGATAAACTAGTCTCTGATGAACTAGTCTCTGATAAACTAGTCTCTGATTAACTAGTCTCTGATTAACTAGTCTCTGATAAACTAGTCTCTGATAAACTGGTCTCTGATAAACTAGTCTCTGATAAACTAGTCTCTGATAAACTAGTCTCTGATAAACTAGTCTCTGATTTAATAGTCTCTGATTAAATAGTCTCTGATAAACTAGTCTCTGATAAACTAGTCTCTGATAAACTAGTCTCTGATGAACTAGTCTCTGATTAACTAGTCTCTGATAAACTAGTCTCTGATAAACTGGTCTCTGATAAACTAGTCTCTGATAAACTAGTCTCTGATAAACTAGTCTCTGATAAACTGGTCTCTGATAAACTGGTCTCTGATAAACTAGTCTCTGATAAACTAGTCTCTGATTAAATAGTCTCTGATAAACTAGTCTCTGATAAACTAGTCTCTGATTAAATAGTCTCTGATAAACTAGTCTCTGATTAAATAGTCTCTGATAAACTAGTCTCTGATAAACTAGTCTCTGATTAAATAGTCTCTGATAAACTAGTCTCTGATAAACTAGTCTCTGATAAAATAGTCTCTGATTAAATAGTCTCTGATAAACTAGTCTCTGATAAACTAGTCTCTGATAAACTAGTCTCTGATAAACTGGTCTCTGATTAAATAGTCTCTGATAAACTAGTCTCTGATAAACTAGTCTCTGATGAACTAGTCTCTGATAAACTAGTCTCTGATGAACTAGTCTCTGATAAACTAGTCTCTGATTAACTAGTCTCTGATAAACTAGTCTCTGATAGCTCTTCTTTTCTCTACAAATCAGAGGTGAGAGAACAGTGATTCAGATCCAAAGCACATGCCCCGTCTCCTCTCCCTCTCTCTCTCTCTCTCTTTTTCTTTCTCTCTCTCTCTCTTTACAGGACAGCACCTTATTGCTAACACACACACAAGCAGGAATTCCATAACAGAGGCTTATCTGTGTGAGACGGTCACGCACAGTAAAAAATTATTCAGGTGGTTAGTAAATTATACTTGAAAATGTAATTATTTTGACATAAATAAATGTAGTTGTCATGTTTACTTAAATATAATTAGTATACCGTCTGGTATGTGCAGGGATAGTGTTCATTATCTCTCTACCTCTTATTTTCTCAGTTTCTATCCCCCTCTCTTCTTATTTCTCCCTTCTCTTTCTGAATAATAAAACACATTTCAAATGTGTCTTTAAATCTCTCTCCAGCATCTGTCTCCTAGTATATTGTTTTCATCTTCCTCTCCTAGATTCCACGTTGGTTTCTCTCTCTCTACCTCTCCATCCCTCCCTCTCTTCTCTTCCCTAACAGGTCTACCATTAGGTAGAAGTAACAGTAACCATCAGTAACTCTCTCCCTGTCTGCCTGGGCCTGTAAATGTCTCACCCTGTTCGCTCCAGTCTGCATGTGGCAGTGCCCTCGACACGGCTGTAAAGAGACGTGCCTGTGCCTCTCGCCGGCTGCCCCATCACCACCCTTGTAAATCAGAGGCCGGTAAGGTCACGTGTTAAATGCTCGCTCCTGCACCTGTGTCACAGCGATGATCTGGCCCCACGCCCGTAACCGTGGCGACAGGGTTGCACAGCCTTTGCACACACACACACAAACCCAGCAACATATAAATATATAATTTATAGCCTACACACACGTGTACACACACACATGCACGCACACACACAGCTGAGCCAACAGGTGCAGAGGGATGAAAGTGCTAGGCTAGCAGCGTCACGCTAGCATGGCACTGTGATTTATGGCCCATGTTCATCTCTCTCTCTGTCTCTCTCTATCTATCCCTCTCTCTGTCTCTCCTTTCTTTGTCTGCATTCTCTGTCCTGTGAATGTGTTGTTGTCAGTGAGCACTTGGCAGCTCACTGGCCTGTTTATGTGTTGGTGGTTATCTATAGCCGCAGCTGCACAAAACACAGAGACTGCATTAGACAGACCTGTCTGTGTATGCCTGTGTGTGTGTGTGTGT
>NC_048570.1:70200437-70205437 GCF_013265735.2 Oncorhynchus mykiss | reverse complement strand
TCAGAAACTATAACACACGCACAAACAGACACACACACACACATAACCTTCAGAACCTATAACACACACACACACACACACACACACACACACACACACACACACACACACACACACACACACACACACAAACACACACATAACCTTCAGAACCTATAACACACACACATAACCTTCTTAACCTATAACACACACACACATACAAACACACACATAACCTTCAGAACCTATAACACACACACATAACCTTCAGAACCTATAACACACACACACACACACACACACACACACACACACACACACACACACACACTCACACACACATACACATAACCTTCAGAACCTATAACACACACACACACACACACACACACACACACACACACACACACACTCACACATAACCTTCAGAACCTATAACACACACACACCCACATAATCTTCAGAACCTATAACACACACACACACACACACACATAACCTTCAGAACTTATAACACACACACACACAAACACACACATAACCTTCAGAACCTATAGCACACACACACACACACACACACACACAAACACACACATAACCTTCAGAACCTATAACACACATACACACACACACACGCACACACATAACCTTCAGAACCTATAACACACACACACACACACACACATACACATAACCTTCAGAACCTATAACACACGCACAAACACACACACACACACACACATAACCTTCAGAACCTATAACACACACACACATACAAACACACACATAACCTTCAGAACCTATAACACACGCACAAACACACACACACACACACATAACCTTCAGAACCTATAACACACACACACACACACACACATACACACACACACACGCACACACATAACCTTCAGAACCTATAACACACACACACACACACACACATACACATAACCTTCAGAACCTATAACACACGCACAAACACACACACACACACATAACCTTCAGAACCTATAACACACACACACATACAAACACACACATAACCTTCAGAACCTATAACACACGCACAAACACACACACACACACACATAACCTTCAGAACCTATAACACACACACACACACACACACACACACACACACACACACACACACACACACACACACACACACAAACACACACATAACCTTCAGAACCTATAACACACACATACATAACCTTCTTAACCTATAACACACACACACATACAAACACACACATAACCTTTAGAACCTATAACACAAACACATAACCTTCAGAACCTATAACACACACACACACACACACACACACTCACACACACATACACATAACCTTCAGAACCTATAACACACACACACACTCACGCATAACCTTCAGAACCAATAACACACACACACACACATAACCTTCAGAACCTATAACACACACATACACACACACACATAACCTTCAGAACTTATAACACACACACACACAAACACACACATAACCTTCAGAACCTATAGCACACACACACACACACACACACACACAAACACACACATAACCTTCAGAACCTATAACACACATACACACACACACACACGCACACACATAACCTTCAGAACCTATAACACACACACACACACACACACATACACATAACCTTCAGAACCTATAACACACGCACAAACACACGCATAACCTTCAGAACCAATAACACATACACACACACGTAACCTTCAGAACCTATAACACACACATACACACACACACATAACCTTCAGAACCTATAACACACACACATAACCTTCAGAACCTATAACACACACACACACACAAACACACACATAACCTTCAGAACCTATAACACACACACATAACCTTCAGAACCTATAACACACACACACACACAAACACACACATAACCTTCAGAACCTATAACACACACACACCCACATAATCTTCAGAACCTATAACACACACACAGACACACACACACACACACACTCACACATAACCTTCAGAACCTATAACACACACACACCCACATAATCTTCAGAACCTATAACACACACACAGACACACACACACACACACACACACACACACACACACACACACACACACACACACACACACACATAACCTTCAGAACCTATAACACACACCCACAACAACCTTCAAAACCTATAACACACACACGCACATAACCTTCAGAACCTGTAACACACACACACACACACACACACACACACATAACCTTCAGAACCTGTAACACACACACACACACACACACACGCATAACCTTCAGAACCAATAACACACAAACACACACATAACCTTCTGAACCTATAACACACACATACACACACACATAACCTTAAGAACTTATAACACACACACACACACACACAAACACACACATAACCTTCAGAACCTATAACACACACACAAAACCCTTCAGAACCTATAACACACACACACACACACACACACACACACACACACACACACACAAACACACACACTCACACACACATACACATAAACTGTCCTGGTTTTATGGTGAGAGCGTCCGTGGCGCGCATGCAATGCAACTTCTGGGAGCAGTTTAACATTGCGTGGACTTCCTCCGTTGGATCTTTGTCCAGCTACTGTGAAAAGTTTGGATGTGCCATACAACCCTCCACAGTCTGCATTGTTTTAATATTTTATGCCCACAGGAAGCAATTATGGTGCCTGTAAGTGTATTTAGAAATGGCCTATTTAAGCCTCCCGAGTGGTGCAGTGGTATAAGGCACTGCATCTCAGTGCTTGAGGCATCACTACAGACCCGGGTTCAATCCCAGGCTGTGTCACAACCGGCCGCGACCAGGAGACCCATGAGGCGGCGCACAACTGGCTTGGCGTTGTCCAGGTTAGGGGAGGGTTTGTCTGGCTGGGATTTCCTTGTCCCCTCGAGCTCTAGCGACTCCTTGTGGTGGGCCGGTGGTGCCTGCAGGCTGACTTCAGTCATCAGTCATCAGTTGAACAACACTGCAACATTGGTGCAGCTGGCTTCAGGTTTAAGGAGCACGAGTTGGTTTCGCATTATCAAACCTTTGCCGGGAGCCTCTTGAGGAGTTGCAGCGATGAGAAGATTGAAATTGGGAAATAAAAAAAAAACATGCCATTTAAAACAAGTTGTTGTTTTGTTTTTGTTAAGAATTTGATTATAATTAATCACTCTCTTTTTAGGCCTTATCAATAATTAATTGAAATTAATTTTCTAGTTTATTGACAACATTTGATATGTCCATGCATAGCCATAATGCAATTTACAGTAGGCCTAGCTAGCCCCTATCAGTATGAATGCTATTCATATATTTCCACACTGAAACATTTGCAATTACTTAGAACAATGTGGACTGCAAACATTAGCACAGATGGGATAGGTCTACATTAGCACAGATGGGATAGGTCTACATTAGCACAGATGGGATAGGTCTACATTAGCACAGATGGGATAGGTCTACATTAGCACAGATGGGATAGGTCTACATTAGCACAGATGGGATAGGTCTACATTAGCACAGATGGGATAGGTCTACATTAGCACAGATGGGATAGGTCTACATTAGCACAGATGGGATAGGTCTACATTAGCACAGATGGGATAGGTCTACATTAGCACAGATGGGATAGGTCTACATTAGCACAGATGGGATAGGTCTACATTAGCACAGATGGGATAGGTCTACATTAGCACAGATGGGATAGGTCTACATTAGCACAGATGGGATGGGTCTACATAAGCACAGATGGGATGGGTCTACATTTTGTTATTTTGTTTCTGTAAGCTGTTTAACAAACTATAACGAACTAACATTGGAAATGGAGTTGATTTCAAGGCAATACATAAAATACAGTAAATACACAACTTGAAACAACCACGTATTTAGTCATGGAGCACGTTCTGATTGGCCAGTGAGGGGTCAAGCCCTCGACACACCAACAACTTGTTTATTCATTAAAACCCAGCCCTTTCACACCAACGCCAGCAACTGCAGCAATAATTGTGGTTGTGAAAATAGCAAAAATATTTCTGACACCGCCTGAACCTATAGCTGTACCGCCAGCGCTTAGCTTGGCCTGAACCTATAGCTGTACCGCCAGCGCTTAGCTTGGCCTGAACCTATAGCTGTACCGCCAGCGCTTAGCTTGGCCTGAACCTATAGCTGTACCGCCAGCGCTTAGCTTGGCCTGAACCTATAGCTGTACCGCCAGCGCTTAGCTTGGCCTGAACCTATAGCTGTACCGCCAGCGCTTAGCTTGGCCTGAACCTATAGCTGTACCGCCAGCGCTTAGCTTGGCCTGAACCTATAGCTGTACCGCCAGCGCTTAGCTTGGCCTGAACCTATAGCTGTACCGCCAGCGCTTAGCTTGGCCTGAACCTATAGCTGTACCGCCAGCGCTTAGCTTGGCCTGAACCTATAGCTGTACCGCCAGCGCTTAGCTTGGCCTGAACCTATAGCTGTACCGCCAGCGCTTAGCTTGGCCTTTGAGTTAGGTTTGTTCAAATAGAACCCCAAGTGTGTTGATGTCTACTTTAAGTGTTATCACTCAGTTAGACAGACAGCTTCACAGTCACACAGCTTCACAGATCTCCTTATTCTACTGGGGTCAGGAGTTCAGTGGCACTGAATGATCCTTGCCACCTGCGCCACATTCCAACCACGACATAATTTCCTCCATGGCAGTGCACTTAAAGGCCAGGCTGTGGGATTCAGCTGACAAACGAGGCTCCACTTTGAACAGCTCCTCCATTTAAATACATCTAACACACACACACACACACACACACACACACACTGTAAATACTTCAGACCGTTAGTGAGTCGTCGTTGATCCAGCCTGTTTCATGCCTTTTAAACTTACATAAAAAGTGGGCGTGAGAAGAGAGGGATAGGGTTGGAGGGAGAGAGAGGGTAATCCTCCCCCACTTCCTGCAGTAATTAGGTGTGTGTGAGTAGAGGA